>NC_057814.1:641383190-641426239 GCF_018294505.1 Triticum aestivum
CAAGTGGGGCGCCCCCCCACCCCTAGGGTTTCCAACCCTAGGCGGAGGGAGGCCCAAGGGGGGCGCACCAGCCCACCAGGGGCTGGTTCCCTTCCCCACTTCAGCCCATGGGGCCCTCCGGGATAGGTGGCCCCACCCGGTGGACCCCGGGACCCTTCCGGTGGTCCCGGTACAATACCGGTGACCCCCGAAACCTTCCCGGTAGCCGAAACTGGACTTCCTATATATAATTCTTCACCTTCGGACCATTCCGGAACTCCTCGTGACGTCCGGGATCTCATCCGGGACTCCGAAAAACTTTCGGGTTACCGCATACTAGTATCTCTACAACCCTAGCGTCACCGAACCTTAAGTGTGTAGACCCTACGGGTTCAGGAGACATGCAGACATGACCGAGACGACTCTCCGGTCAATAACCAACAGCGGGATCTGGATACCCATGTTGGCTCCCACATGTTCCACGATGATCTCATCGGATGAACCACGATGTCGAGGATTCAATCAATCCCGTATACAATTCCCTTTGTCAATCGGTACGTTACTTGCCCGAGATTCGATCGTCGGTATCCCAATACCTTGTTCAATCTCGTTACCGGCAAGTCACCTTATTCGTACCGTAATGCATGATCCCGTGACCAAACACTTGGTCACATTGAGCTCATTATGATGATGCATTACCGAGTGGGCCCAGAGATACCTCTCCGTCATACGGAGTGACAAATCCCAGTCTCGATTCGTGCCAACCCAACAGACACTTTCGGAGATACCCGTAGTGCACCTTTATAGCCACCCAGTTACGTTGTGACGTTTGGCACACCCAAAGCACTCCTATGGTATCCGGGAGTTGCACAATCTCATGGTCTAAGGAAATGATACTTGACATTGAAAAAGCTCTAGCAAACGAACTACACGATCTTTTGCTATGCTTAGGATTGGGTCTTGTCCATCACATCATTCTCCTAATGATGTGATCCCGTTATCAATGACATCCAATGCACATAGTCAGGAAACCATGACTATCTGTTGATCAACGAGCTAGTCAACTAGAGGCTCACTAGGGACATGTTGTGGTCTATGTATTCACACATGTATCACGATTTCCGGATAACACAATTATACCATGAATAATAGACAATTATCATGAACAAGGAAATATAATAATAACCATTTTATTATTGCCTCTAGGGCATATTTCCAACAGTCTCCCACTTGCACTAGAGTCAATAATCTAGTTACATTGTGATGAATCGAACACCCATAGAGTTCTGGTGTTGATCATGTTTTGCTCTAGGGAGAGGTTTAGTCAACGGATCTGCTACATTCAGGTCCGTACGTACTTTACAAATATCTATGTCTCCATTCTGAACACTTTCACGAATGGAGTTGAAGCGACGCTTGATATGCCTAGTCTACCTGTGAAACCTGGGCTCCTTGGCAAGGGCAATAGCTCCAGTGTTGTCACAGAAGAGAGTCATCGGGCCCGACGCATTGGGAATCACCCAGATCTGTGTCGAAGCATATCCTTAGTCCTCTTCAGGTACTTCAGGATATTCTTGACCGCTGTCCAGTGTTCCATGCCGGGATTACTTTGGTACCTTCCTACCAAACTTACGGCAAGGTTTACATCAGGTCTGGTACACAGCATGGCATACATAATAGACCCTATGGCCGAGGCATAGGGGATGACACTCATCTTTTCTCTATCTTCTGCCGTGGTCGGGCATTGAGCCGTGCTCAATTGCACACCTTGCAATACAGGCAAGAACCCCTTCTTGGACTGATCCATATTGAACTTCTTCAATATCTTGTCAAGGTACGTACTCTGTGAAAGACCAATGAGGCGTCTTGATCTATCTCTATATATCTTGATGCCTAATATATAAGCAGCTTCTCCAAGGTCCTTCATTGAAAAACACTTATTCAAGTAGGCCTTTATACTTTCCAAGAATTCTATATCATTTCCCATCAATAGTATGTCATCCACATATAATAAGAGAAATGATACAGAGCTCCCACTCACTTTCTTGTAAACACAGGCTTCTCCATAAGTCTGTGTAAACCCAAACGCTTTGATCATCTCATCAAAACGAATGTTCCAACTCCGAGATGCTTGCACCAGCCCATAGATGGAGCGCTGGAGCTTGCATACCTTGTTAGCATTCTTAGGATCGACAAAACCTTCCGGCTGCATCATATACAATTCTTCCTTAAGAAAGCCGTTCAGGAATGCCGTTTTGACGTCCATTTGCCATATCTCATAATCATAGAATGCGGCAATTGCTAACATGATTCGGACGGACTTCAGCTTCGCTACGGGTGAGAAAGTCTCATCGTAGTCAACCCCTTGAACTTGTTGATAACCCTTAGCGACAAGTCGAGCCTTATAGATGGTCACATTACCATCCGCATCTGTCTTCTTCTTAAAGATCCATTTATTTTCTATGGCTCGCCGATCATCGGGCAAGTCAGTCAAAGTCCATACTTCGTTTTCATACATGGATCCTATCTTGGATTTCATGGCTTCTAGCCATTTGTCAGAATCCGGGCCCGCCATCGCTTCTTCATAGTTCGAAGGTTCGCCATTGTCTAACAACATGATTTCCAGGACAGGGTTGCCGTACCACTCTGGTGCGGAACGTGTCCTTGTGGACCTTCGAAGCTCAGCAGTAACTTGATCCGAAGCTTCATGATCATCATCATTAACTTCCTCCCCAGTCGGTGTAGGCACCACAGGAACATCTTCCCGCGCTGCGCTACTTTCCGGTTCGGAAGGGGCGACTATCACCTCATCAAGTTTCACTTTCCTCCCACTTAATTCTTTCGAGAGAAACTCTTTCTCCAGAAAGGACCCGTTCTTGGCAACAAAGATCTTGCCTTCGGATCTGAGGTAGAAGGTATACCCAATGGTTTCCTTAGGGTATCCTATGAAGACGCATTTTTCCGACTTGGGTTCGAGCTTTTCAGGTTGAAGTTTCTTGACATAAGCATCGCATCCCCAAACTTTTAGAAACGACAGCTTAGGTTTCTTCCCAAACCATAATTCATATGGTGTCGTCTCAACGGATTAAGACGGAGCCGTATTTAAAGTGAATGCGGCAGTCTCTAAAGCATAGCCCCAAAATGAGAGCGGTAGATCGGTAAGAGACATCATAGATCGCACCATATCCAATAGAGTGCGATTACGACGTTCAGACACACCATTTCGCTGAGGTGTTCCAGGCGGCGTGAGTTGTGAAACGATTCCACATTTCCTTAAGTGTGTGCCAAATTCGTGACTTAAACATTCCCCTCCACGATCTGATCGCAGGAACTTTATTTTCCTGTCACGTTGATTCTCAACCTCACTCTGAAATTCCTTGAACTTTTCGAAGGTTTCAGACTTGTGTTTCATTAGGTAGACATACCCATATCTACTTAAATCATCAGTGAGAGTGAGAACATAACGATAGCCACCGCGAGCCTCAACACTCATTGGACCGCACACATCAGTATGTATGATTTCCAATAAGTTGGTTGCTCGCTCCATTGTTCCGGAGAACGGAGTCTTGGTCATCTTACCCATGAGGCATGGTTCCCACGTGTCAAATGATTCGTAATCAAGAGACTCCAAAAGTCCATCTGCATGGAGCTTCTTCATGCGTTTGACACCAATGTGACCAAGGCGGCAGTGCCACAAGTATGTGGGACTATCGTTATCAACTTTACATCTTTTGGTATTCACACTATGAATATGTGTAACATCACGTTCGAGATTCATCAAGAATAAACCATTGACCAGCGGGGCATGACCATAAAACATATCTCTCATATAAATAGAACAACCATTATTCTCGGATTTAAATGAGTAGCCATCTCGAATTAAACGAGATCCAGACACAATGTTCATGCTCAAAGCTGGCACTAAATAACAATTATTGAGGTTTAAAAGTAATCCCGTAGGTAAATGCAGAGGTAGCGTGCCGACGGCGATCACATCGACCTTGGAACCATTCCCGACGCGCATCGTCACCTTGTCCTTCGCCAGTCTCCGCTTATTCCGCAGCTCCTGTTTTGAGTTACAAATATGAGCAACCGCACCGGTATCAAATACCCAGGAGCTACTACGAGTACTGGTAAGGTACACATCAATTACATGTATATCACATATACCTTTGGTGTTGCCGGCCTTCTTGTCCGCTAAGTATTTGGGGCAGTTCAGCTTCCAGTGACCACTTCCCTTGCAATAAAAGCACTCAGTCTCAGGCTTGGGTCCATTCTTTGATTTCTTCCCGGCAACTGGCTTACCGGGCGCGGCAACTTCCTTGCCGTCCTTCTTGAAGTTCTTCTTACCCTTGCCTTTCTTGAACTTAGTGGTTTTATTCACCATCAACACTTGATGTTCCTTTTTGATCTCCACCTCCGCTGATTTCAGCATTGAATATACCTCAGGAATGGTCTTTTCCATCACCTGCATATTGAAGTTCATCACAAAGCTCTTGTAGCTTGGTGGAAGCGACTGAAGGATTCTGTCAATGACCGCGTCATCCGGGAGATTAACTCCCAGCTGAGACAAGCGGTTGTGTAACCCAGACATTCTGAGTATGTGCTCACTGACAGAACTATTTTCCTCCATTTTACAACTGAAGAACTTGTCGGAGACTTCATATCTCTCGACCCGGGCATGAGCTTGGAAAACCATTTTCAGCTCTTCGAACATCTCATATGCTCCATGTTTCTCAAAACGCTTTTGGAGCCCCGGTTCTAAGCTGTAAAGCATGCCGCACTGAACGAGGGAGTAATCATCAGCACGTGATTGCCAAGCGTTCATAACGTCTTGGTTCTCTGGGATGGGTGCTTCACCTAGCGGTGCTTCTAGGACATAATCTTTCTTGGCAGCTATGAGGATGATCCTCAGGTTCCGGACCCAGTCCGTATAGTTGCTGCCATCATCTTTCAGCTTGGTTTTCTCTAGGAACGCGTTGAAGTTGAGGGCAACGTGGGCCATTTGATCTACAAGACATATTGTAAAGATTTTAGACTAAGTTCATGATAATTAAGTTCATCTAATCAAATTATCAATGAACTCCCACTCAGATAGACATCCCTCCGGTCATCTAAGTGAAACATGATCCGAGTTAACTAGGCCGTGTCCGATCATCACGTGAGACGGACTAGTCAAGATCGGTGAACATCTCCATGTTGATCGTATCTTCTATACGACTCATGCTCGACCTTTCGGTCTTCCGTGTTTCGAGGCCATGTCTGTACATGCTAGGCTCATCAAGTCAACCTAAGTGTATTGCGTGTGTTCCTAGGCCATGTCTGCACATGCTAGGCTCGTCAACACCCGTTGTATGCGAACGTTAGAATCTATCACACCCGATCATCACGTGGTGCTTCGAAACAACGAACGTTCGCAACGGTGCACAGTTAGGGGGAACACTTTCTTGAAATTATTATAAGGGATCATCTTACTTACTACCGTCGTTCTAAGCAAATAAGATGCAAAACATGATAAACATCACATGTAATATCATTCTGCTCCTTTGATCTCCATCTTTGGGGCGCCATGATCATCTTCGTCACCGGCATGACACCATGATCTCCATCATCATGATCTCCATCATTGTGTCTTCATGAAGTTGTCACGCCAACGATTACTTCTACTTCTATGGCTAACACGTTTAGCAATAAAGTAAAGTAATTTACATGGCGTTATTCAATGACACGCAGGTCATACAAAAAATAAAGAGAACTCCTATGGCTCCTGCCGGTTGCCATACTCATCGACATGCAAGTCGTGATTCCTATTACAAGAATATGATCAGTCTCATACATCACATATATCATTCATCACATCTTCTGGCCATATCACATCACAAGGCACATGCTGCAAAAACAAGTTACACGTCCTCTAATTGTTGTTGCAAGTTTTTACGTTGCTTCTATAGGTTTCTAGCAAGAACGTTTCTTACCTACGTAAAACCACAACGTGATATGCCAATTTCTATTTACCCTTCATAAGGACCCTTCTCATCGAATCCGTTCCGACTAAAGTGGGAGAGACAGACACCCGCTAGCCACCTTATGCAACTAGTGCATGTCAGACGGTGGAACCTGTCTCACGTAAGCGTACGTGTAAGGTCGGTCCGGGCCGCTTCATCCCACAATACCGCCGAAACAAGATAAGACTAGTAGTGGCAAGAAAGATTGACAACATCTACGCCCACAACTGCTTTGTGTTCTACTCGTGCATAGTAACTACGCATAGGCCTGGCTCATGATGCCACTATTGGGGATCGTTGCAGAATTTTAAATTTTTCTACGCATCACCAAGATCCATCTATGGAGTTTACTAGCAACGAGGGGAAAGGAGTGCATCTACATACCCTTGTAGATCGCGAGCGGAAGCGTTCAAGTGAACGGGGTTGATGGAGTCGTACTCGTCGTGATCCAAATCACCGATGACCGAGTGCCGAACGGACGGCACCTCCGCGTTCAACACACGTACGGAGCAGCGACGTCTCCTCCTTCTTGATCCATCAAGGGGGAAGGAGAGGTTGATGGAGATCCAACAGCACGACGGCGTGGTGGTGGAAGTAGCGGGGATCCCGGCAGGGCTTCGCCAAGCGCACGCGGGAGAGAAAGAGGTGTCACGGGAGGGAGAGGGAGGCGCCAGGAGCTAGGGTACAGCAGCCCTCCCTCCCCCCTTTATATAGGCCCCCTGGGGGGGCGCCGGCCCCTGGGATCCCATCTACAGGGGGGGCGGCGGCCAAGGGGGGGAAACTTCCCCCCCCAAGTCAGGTGGGGCGCCCCCCACCCCCAGGGTTTCCAACCCTAGGCGCAGGGGGAGGCCCATGGGGGGCGCACCAGCCCACCAGGGGCTGGTTACCCTCCCACTTCAGCCCATGGGGCCCTCCGGGATAGGTGGCCCCACCCGGTGGACCCTCGGGACCCATCCGGTGGTCCCGGTACAATACCGATAACCCCCCAAAACATTCCCGGTGGCCGAAACTGGACTTCCTATATATAATTCTTCACCTCCGGACCATTCCGGAACTCCTCGTGACATCCGGGATCTCATCCGGGACTCCGAACAACTTTCGGGTTTCCGCATACTAATATCTCTACAACCCTAGCGTCACTGAACCTTAAGTGTGTAGACCCTACGGGTTCGGGAGAAATGCAGACATGACCGAGACGCCTCTCCGGTCAATAACCAACATCGGGATCTGGATACCCATGTTGGCTCCCACATGTTCCACGATGATCTCATCGGATGAAACACGATGTCGAGGATTCAATCAATCCCGTATACAATTCCCTTTGTCAATCGGTACGTTACTTGCCCGAGATTCGATCGTCGGTATCCCAATACCTTGTTCAATCTCGTTACCGGCAAGTCACTTTACTCGTACCGTAATGCATGATCCCGTGACTAACTCCTTAGTCACATTGAGCTCATTATGATGATGCATTACCGAGTGGGCCCAGAGATACCTCTCCGTCATACGGAGTGACAAATCCCAGTCTTGATCCGTGCCAACCCAACAGACACTTTTGGAGATACCCGTAGTGCACCTTTATAGTCATCCAGTTACGTTGTGACGTTTGGAACACCCAAAGCACTCCTACGGCATCCGGGAGTTGCACGATCTCATGGTCTAAGGAAATGATACTTGACATTGAAAAAGCTCTACCAAACGAACTACACGATCTTTGTGCTATGCTTAGGATTGGGTCTTGTCCATCACATCATTCTCCTAATGATGTGATCCCGTTATCAATGACATCCAATGTCCATAGTCAGGAAACCATGACTATCCGTTGATCAACGAGCTAGTCAACTAGAGGCTCACTAGGGATATGTTGTGGTCTATGTATTCACACATGTATTACGATTTCCGGATAACACAATTATAGCATGAATAATAGACAATTATCATGAACAAGGAAATATAATAATAACCATTTTATTATTGCCTCTAGGGCATATTTCCAACAGTTGATGGAGTCGTACTCGTCGTGATCAGAATCACCGATGACCGAGCGCCGAACGGACGGCACCTCTGCGTTCAACACACGTACGGTTGGGAAGACGTCTCCGCCTTCTTGATCCAGCGAGGGGGAAGGAGAGGTTGATGCAGACCCAGCAGCACGACGGCGTGGTGGTGGAAGTAGCGGGGATTCCAACAGGGCTTCGCCAAGCGCTACGGGAGGAGGGAGATGTGTCACGGGAGGGAGAGGGAGGCGCCAGGCCTTGGGTGCTGCTGCCCTCCCTCACCCCCTCTATATATAGGGCCCCTGGGGGGGCGCCGGCCCTAGGAGATCCCATCTCCAAGGGGGGCGGCGGCTAAAGGGGGGACTTGCCCCCCATGTCAAGTGGGGCGCCCCCCCCCCCACCCCTAGGGTTTCCAACCCTAGGCGCAGGGGAGGCTCAAGGGGGCGCACCAGCCCACCAGGGGCTGGTTCCCTTCCCCAATTCAGCCCATGGGGCCCTCCGGGATAGGTGGCCCCACCTGGTGGACCTCGGGACCCTTCTGGTGGTCCCGGTATAATACCGGTGACCCCCAAAACCTTCCCGGTAGCCGAAACTGGACTTCCTATATATAATTCTTCACCTCCGGACCATTCTGAAACTCCTCGTGACGTCCGGGATCTCATCCGGGACTACGAACAACTTTCGGGTTACCGCATACTAGTATCTCTACAACCCTAGCGTCACCGAACCTTAAGTGTGTAGACCCTACGGGTTCGGGAGACATGCAGACATGACCGAGACGACTCTCCGGTCAATAACCAACAGCGGGATCTGGATACCCACGTTGGCTCCCACATGTTCCACGATGATCTCATCAGATGAACCACGATGTCGAGGATTCAATCAATCCCGTATACAATTCCCTTTGTCAATCGGTACGTTACTTGCCCGAGATTCGATCGTCGGTATCCCAATACCTTGTTCAATCTCGTTACCGGCAAGTCACTTTACTCGTACTGTAATGCATGATCCCGTGACCAAACACTTGGTCACATTGAGCTCATTATGATGATGCATTACCGAGTGGGCCCAGAGATACCTCTCCGTCATACGGAGTGACAAATCCCAGTCTCGATTCGTGCCAACCCAACAGACACTTTCGGAGATACCCGTAGTGCACCTTTTTAGCCACCCAGTTACGTTGTGACGTTTGGCACACCCAAAGCACTCCTATGGTATCCGGGAGTTGCACAATCTCATGGTCTAAGGAAATGATACTTGACATTTGGAAAAGCTCTAGCAAACGAACTACACGATCTTGTGCTATGCTTAGGATTGGGTCTTGTCCATCACATCATTCTCCTAATGATGTGATCCCGTTATCAATGACATCCAATGCCCATAGTTAGGAAACCATGACTATCTGTTGATCAACGAGCTAGTCAACTAGAGGCTCACTAGGGACATGTTGTGGTCTATGTATTCAGACATGTATCATGATTTCCGGATAACACAATTATAGCATGAACAATAGACAATTATCATGAACAAGGAAATATAATAATAACCATTTTATTATTGCCTCTAGGGCATATTTCCAACAGTCTCCCACTTGCATTAGAGTTAATAATCTAGTTACATTTGTTGGGGAACGTAGTAATTTCAAAAAAAATTCCTACGCACACGCAAGATCATGGTGATGCATAGCAACGAGAGGGGAGAGTGTTGTCCACGTACCCTCGTAGACCGACAGCGTAAGCGTTATCACAACGCGGTTGATGTAGTCGTACGTCTTCACGATCCGACCGATCTAGTACCGAACGCACGGCACCTCCGAGTTCTTCACACGTTCAGCTCGATGACGTCCCTCGAACTCCGATCGAGCCGAGTGTTGAGGGAGAGTTTCGTCAGCACGACGGCGTGGCGACGATGATGATGTTCCACCGACGCAGGGCTTCGCCTAAGCTCCTCAACGGTATTATCGAGGTGTAATATGGTGGAGGGGGGCACCGCACACGGCTAAAAGATCACAAGGATCAATTGTTGTGTCTCTGGGGTGCCCCCTGCCCCCGTATATAAAGGAGCAAGGGGGAGGCAGCCGGCCAAGGGGAGAGGCGCGCCATAGGGGGGAGTCCTACTCCCACCGGGAGTAGGACTCCTCCTTTCCTTGTGGGAGTAGGAGAAGGGAAGGGGGAAGGAGAAAGAAGGAAGGGTGCGCCCCCTTCCCTAGTCCAATTCGGACCAGACCATGGGGAGGGGTGCGGCCACCTTTTGAGGCCTTTCTCTCCTTTCCCGTATGGCCCATTAAGGCCCAATACGAATTCCCGTAACTCTCCGGTACTCCGAAAAATACCCGAATCACTCGGAACCTTTCCGAAGTCCGAATATAGTCGTCCAATATATCGATTTTTACGTCTCGACCATTTCGAGACTCCTCGTCATATCCCCGATCTCATCCGGGACTCCGAACTCCTTCGGTACATCAAAACTCAATAAAACTATCATCGTAACGTTAAGCGTGCGGACCCTACGGGTTCGAGAACTATGTAGACATGACCGAGACACGTCTCCGGTCAATAACCAATAGCGGGACCTGGATGCCCATATTGGCTCCCACATATTCTACAAAGATCTTTATTGGTCAGACCGCATAACAACATACGTTGTTCCCTTTGTCACCGGTATGTTATTTGCCCGAGATTTGATCGTCGGTATCTCGATACCTAGTTCAATCTCGTTACCAGCAAGTCTCTTTACTCGTTCCATAACACATCATCCCGCAACTAACTCATTAGTCACAATGCTTGCAAGGCTTATAGTGATGTGCATTACCGAGTGGGCCCAGAGATACCTCTCCGACAATTGGAGTGACAAATCCTAATCTCGAAATACGCCAACCCAACAAGTACCTTTGGAAGCACCTGTAGAGCACCTTTATAATCACCCAGTTACGTTGTGACGTTTGGTAGCACACAAAGTGTTCCTCCGGTAAACGGGAGTTGCATAATCTCATAGTCATAGGAACATGTATAAGTCATGAAGAAAGCAATAGCAACGTACTAAACGATCGGGTGCTAAGCTAACGGAATGGGTCAAGTCAATCACGTTATTCTCCTAATGAGGTGATCCCGTTAATCAAATGACAACTCATGTCTATGGCTAGGAAACATAACCATCTTTGATTAACGAGCTAGTCAAGTAGAGGCATACTAGTGACACTCTGTTTGTCTATGTATTCACACATGTATTATGTTTCCGGTTAATACAATTCTAGCATGAATAATAAACATTTATCATGATATAAGGAAATATATAATACTTTATTATTGCCTCTAGGGCATATTTCCTTCAGTCTCCCACTTGCACTAGAGTCAATAATCTAGTTCACATCGCCATGTGATTTAACATCAATAATTCACATCACCATGTGATTAACACCCATAGTTCATATCTCTATGTGACCAACACTCAAAGGGTTTACTAGAGTCAATAATCTAGTTCACATCGCTATGTGATTAACACCCAAAGAGTACTAAGGTGTGATCATGTTTTGATTGTGAGATAATTTTAGTCAACGGGTCTGTCACATTCAGATCCGTAAGTATTTTGCAAATTTCTATGTCTACAATGCTCTGCTCGGAGCTACTCTAGCTAATTGCTCCCACTTTCAATATGTATCTAGACCGAGACTTAGAGTCATCTAGATTAGTGTCAAAACTTGCATCGACGTAACTCTTTACGATGAACCTTTTGTCACTTCCATAATCGAGAAACATATCCTTATTCCACTAAGGATAATTTTGACCGCTGTCCAGTGATCTACTCCTAGATCAATATTGTACTCCCTTGCCAAAATCAGTGTAGGGTATACAATAGATCTGGTACACAGCATGGCATACTTTATAGAGCCTATGGCCAAGGCATAGGGAATGACTTTCATTCTCTTTCTATCTTCTGCCGTCGTCGGGCTTTGAGTCTTACTCAATTTCACACCTTGTAACACAGGCAAGAACTCTTTCTTTGACTGTTCTATTTTGAACTACTTCAAAATCTTGTTAAGGTATGTACTCATTGAAAAAACTTATCAAGCGTCTTGATCTATCTCTATAGATCTTGATGCTCAATATGTAAGCAGCTTCACCGAGGTCTTTCTTTGAAAAACTCCTTTCAAACACTCCTTTATGCTTTGCAGAATAGTTCTACATTATTTCCGATCAACAATATGTCATTCACATATACTTATCAGAAATGCTGTAGTGCTCCCACTCACTTTCTTGTAAATACAGGCTTCACCGCAAGTCTGTATAAAACTATATCCTTTGATCAACTTATCAAAGTGTATATTCCAACTCCGAGATGCTTGCACCAGTCCATAGATGGATCGCTGGAGCTTACATATTTTGTTAGCACTTTTAGGATTGACAAAGCCTTCTGGTTGCATCATATACAACTCTTCTTTAATAAATCTATTAAGGAATGCAGTTTTGTTTATCCATTTGCCAGATTTCATAAAATGCGGCAATTGCTAACATGATTCGGACAGACTTAAGCATAGATACGAGTGAGAAACACCTTGAACTTGTCGAAAACCTTTTGCGACAATTCTAGCTTTGTAGATAGTGACACTACTATCAGCGTCCGTCTTCCTCTTGAAGATCCATTTAATCTCAATGGCTCGCCGATCATTGGGCAAGTCAATCAAAGTCCATACTTTGTTCTCATATATGGATCTTATCTCAGATTTCATGGCCTCAAGCCATTTCGCGGAATCTGGGCTCACCATCGCTTCTTCATAGTTCGTAGGTTCGTCATGGTCTAGTAACAAAACCTCCAGAATAGGATTACCGTACCACTCTGGTGCGGATCTTACTCTGGTTGACCTACGAGGTTCAGTAATAACTTGATCTGAAGTTCCATGATCATCATCATTAACTTCCTCACTAATTGGTGTACGAGTCACAGGAACATATTTCTGTGATGAACTACTTTCCAATAAGGGAGCAGGTACAGTTACCTCATCAAGTTCTACTTTCCTCCCACTCACTTCTTTCGAGAGAAACTCCTTCTCTAGAAAGGATCCATACTAAGCAATGAATGTCTTGCCTTCGGATCTGTGATAGAAGGTGTACCCAACTGTTTCCTTTGGGTATCCTATGAAGACACATTTCTCCGATTTGGGTTTGAGCTTATCAGGATGAAACTTTTTCACATAAGCATCGCAACCCCAAACTTTAAGAAACGACAACTTTGGTTTCTTGCCAAACCACAGTTCATAAGGCGTCGTCTCAACGGATTTTGATGGTGCCCTATTTAAGGTGAATGTAGCTGTCTCTAATGCATAACCCCAAAACGATAGTGGTAAATTGGTAAGAGACATCATAGATTGCACTATATCCAATAAAGTACGGTTATGACGTTCGGACACACCATTATGCTGTTGTGTTCCAGGTGGCGTGAGTTGTGAAACTATTTCACATTGTTGTAACTGAAGGCCAAACTCGTAACTGAAATACTCTTCTCTACGATCAGATCGTAGAAACTTTATTTTTCTTGTTACGATGATTTTCCACTTCACTCTGAAATTATATGAACTTTTCAAATGTTTCAGACTTATGTTTCATTAAGTAGATATACCCATATCCGCTCAAATCATCTGTGAAGGTCAGAAAATAATGATACCTGCTACGAGCATCAATATTCATCGGACCACATACATCTGTTTGTATGATTTCCAACAAATCTGTTGCTCTCTCCATAGTTCCGGATAACGGCGATTTAGTCATCTTGCCCATGAGGCACGGTTCGCAAGCATCAAGTGATTCATAATCAAGTGATTCCAAAATCCCATCAGTATGGAGTTTCTTCATGCGCTTTACACCAATATGACCTAAACGGCAGTGCCACAAATAAGTTGCACTATCATTATTAACTTTGCATCTTTTGGCTTCAATATTATGATTATGTGTATCATTACGATCGAGATCCAACAAACCATTTTCGTTGGTGTGTATGACCATAGAAGGTTTTTATTCATGTAAACAGAACAACAATTGTTCTCTAACTTAAATGAATAATTGTATTGCAATAAACATGATCAAATCATATTCATGCTCAACGCAAACACCAAATAACACTTATTTAGTTTCAACACTAATCCCGAAAGTATAGGGAGTGTGCGATGATGATCATATCAATCTTGGAACTACTTCCAACACACATCATCACCTCACCTTTTACTAGTCTCTGTTTATTCTGCAACTCCCGTTTCGAGTTACTACTTTAGCAACTGAACCAGTATCAAATACCGAGGGGTTGCAATAAACATTAGTAAAGTACACATCAATAACATGTATATCCAATATACCTTTTATTCACTTTGCCATCCTTCTTATCCACCAAATAGTTGGGGTAGTTCCGCTTCCAGTGACCAGTCCCTTTGCAGTAGAAGCACTTAGTCTCAGGCTTAGGACCAGACTTAGGCTTCTTCACTTGAGCAGCAACTTGCTTGCCGTTCTTCTTGAAGTTCCCCTTCTATCCCTTTGCCCTTTTCTTGAAACTAGTGGTCTTGTTAACCATCAACACTTGATGCTCTTTCTTGATTTCTACCTTCGTCGATTTCAGCATCGCGAAGAGCTCGGGAATTACTTTCGTCATCCCTTACATACTATAGTTCATCACGAAGTTCTACTAACTTGGTGATGGTGACTAGAGAATTCTGTCAATCACTATTTTATCTGGAAGATTAACTCCCACTTGATTCAAACGATTGTAGTACCCAGACAATCTGAGCACATGCTCACTAGTTGAGCGATTCTCCTCCATCTTTTAGCTATAGAACTTGTTGGAGACTTCATATCTCTCAACTCGGGTATTTGCTTGAAATATTAAGTTCAACTCCTGGAACATCTCATATGGTCCATGACGTTCAAAACGTCTTTGAAGTCCCGATTCTAAGCCGTTAAGCATGGTGCACTAAACTATCAAGTAGTCATCATATTGAGCTAGCCAAACATTCATAACGTCTGCATCTGCTCCTGCAATAGGTCTGTCACCTAGTGGTGCATCAAGGACATAATTTTTCTGCGCAGCAATGAGGATAATCCTCAGATCACGGATCCAATCCGCATCTTTGCTACTAACATCTTTCAACATAATTTTTCTCTAGGAACATATCAAAAATAAACACAGGGAAGCAACAACGCGAGCTATTGATCTACAACATAATTTGCAAAATACTATCAGGACTAAGTTCATGATAAATTTAAGTTCAATTAATCATATTACTTAAGAACTCCCACTTAGATAGACATCCCTCTAATCCTCTAAGTGATCACGTGATCCATATCAACTAAACCATGTCCGATCATCACGTGAGATGGAGTAGTTTCAATGGTGAACATCACTATGTTAATCACATCTACTATATGATTCACGCTCGACCTTTCGGTCTCCGTGTTCCGAGGCCATATCTGTTATATGCTAGGCTCGTCAAGTTTAACCTGAGTATTCCGCGTGTGCAACTGTTTTGCACCCGTTGTATTTGAACGTAGAGCCTATCACACCCGATCATCACGTGGTGTCTCAGCACGAAGAACTTTCGCAACGGTGCATACTCAGGGAGAACACTTATACTTTGATAATTTAGTGAAGGATCATCTTATAATGCTACCGTCAAACAAAGCAAGATAAGATGCATAAAGGATTAACATCACATGCAATCAATATAAGTGATATGATATGGCCATCATCATCTTGTGCTTGTGATCTCCATCTCCGAAGCACCGTGCTTGTGATCTCCATCTCCGAAGCACCATCATGATCACCATCGTCACCGGCGCGACACCTTGATCTCCATCGTAGCATCGTTGTCGTCTCGTCAATCTTATGCTTCTATGACTATCGCTACCGCTTAGTGATAAAGTAAAGCATTACATGGCGATTGCATTGCATACAATAAAACGACAACCATATGGCTCCTGCCAGTTGCCGATAACTCGGTTACAAAACATGATCATCTCATACAACAAATTATATCACATCATGTCTTGACCATATCACATCACAACATGCCCTGCAAAAACAAGTTAGACGTCCTCTACTTTGTTGTTGCAAGTTTTACGTGGCTGCTACGGGCTTAGCAAGAACCGTTCTTACCTACGCATCAAAACCACAACGATAGTTTGTCAAGTTGGTGCTGTTTTAACCTTCGCAAGGACCGGGCGTAGCCACACTCGGTTCAACTAAAGTGAGAGAGACAGACACCCGCCGGTCACCTTTAAGCAACGAGTGCTCGCAACGGTGAAACCAGTCTCGCGTAAGCGTACGCGCAATGTCGGTCCGGGCCGCCTCATCTCACAATACCGCTGAACCAAAGTATGACATGCTGGTAAGCAGTATGACTTATATCGCTCACAACTCACTTGTGTTCTACTCGTGCATAGCGTCAACGCATAAAACCAGGCTCGGATGCCACTGTTGGGGAACGTAGTAATTTCAAAAAAAATCCTACGCACACGCAAGATCATGGTGATGCATAGCAACGAGAGGGGAGAGTGTTGTCCACGTACCCTCGTAGACCGACAGCGGAAGCGTTATCACAACGCGGTTGATGTAGTCGTACGTCTTCACGATCCGACCGATCTAGTACCGAAAGCATGGCACCTCCGAGTTCTACACACGTTCAGCTCGATGACGTCCCTCGAACTCCGATCCAGCCGAGTGTTGAGGGAGAGTTTCGTCAGCACGACGGCGTGGTGACGATGATGATGTTCCACCGACGCAGGGCTTCGCCTAAGCTCCGCAACGGTATTATCGAGGTGTAATATGGTGGAGGGGGGCACCGCTTTCGGCTAAAAGATCACAAGGATCAATTGTTGTGTCTCTGGGGTGCCCCCTGCCCCCGTATATAAAGGAGCAAGGGGGAGGCAGCCGGCCAAGGGGAGAGGCGCGCCATAGGGGGGAGTCCTACTCCTCCTCCTTTCCTTGTGGGAGTAGGAGAAGGGAAGGGGGAAGGAAAAGAAGGAAGCGTGCGCCCCCCTTCCCTAGTCCAATTCGGACCAGACCATGGGGAGGGGTGCGGCCACCTTTTGAGGCCTTTCTCTCCTTTCCCGTATGGCCCATTAAGGCCCAATACGAATTCCCGTAACTCTCCGGTACTCCGAAAAATACCCGAATCACTCGGAACCTTTCCGAAGTCCGAATATAGTCGTCCAATATATCGATTTTTACGTCTCGACCATTTCGAGACTCCTCGTCATATCCCCGATCTCATCCGGGACTCCGAACTCCTTCGGTACATCAAAACTCAATAAAACTATCATCGTAACGTTAAGCGTGCGGACCCTATGGGTTGGAGAACTATGTAGACATGACCGAGACACGTCTCCGGTCAATAAGCAATAGCGGGACCTGGATGCCCATATTGGCTCCCACATATTCTACGAAGATCTTTATTGGTCAGACCGCATAACAACATACGTTGTTCCCTTTGTCACCGGTATGTTACTTGCCCGAGATTTGATCGTCGGTATCTCGATACCTAGTTCAATCTCGTTACCAGCAAGTCTCTTTACTCGTTCCGTAACACATCATCCCGCAACTAACTCATTAGTCACAATGCTTGCAAGGCTTATAGTGATGTGCATTACCGAGTGGGCCCAGAGATACCTCTCCGACAATTGGAGTGACAAATCCTAATCTCGAAATACGCCAACCCAACAAGTACCTTTGGAAGCACCTGTAGAGCACCTTTATAATCACCCAGTTACGTTGTGACGTTTGGTAGCACAAAAAGTGTTCCTCCGGTAAACGGGAGTTGCATAATCTCATAGTCATAGGAACATGTATAAGTCATGAAGAAAGCAATAGCAACATACTAAACGATCGGGTGCTAAGCTAACGGAATGGGTCAAGTCAATGACGTCATTCTCCTAATGAGGTGATCCCGTTAATCAAATGACAACTCATGTCTATGGCTAGGAAACATAACCATCTTTGATTAACGAGCTAGTCAAGTAGAGGCATACTAGTGACACTCTGTTTGTCTATGTATTCACACATGTATTATGTTTCCGGTTAATACAATTCTAGCATGAATAATAAACATTTATCATGATATAAGGAAATATATAATACTTTATTATTGCCTCTAGGGCATATTTCCTTCAACATTGTGATGAATCGAACACCCATAGAGTTCTGGTGTTGATCATGTTTTGCTCTAGGGAGAGGTTTAGTCAACGGATCTGCTACATTCAGGTTCGTATGTACTTTACAAATATCTATGTCTCCATTTTGAACACTTTCACGAATGGAGTTGAAGCGACGCTTGATATGCCTGGTCTTCCTGTGAAACCTGGGCTCCTTGGCAAGGGCAATAGCTCCAGTGTTGTCACAGAATAGAGTCATCGGGCCCGACGCATTGGGAATAACTCCTAGGTCGGTAATGAACCCCTTCACCCAGATTGCTTCATGTGCTGCCTCTGAGGCCACCATGTATTCTGCTTCACATGTAGATCCCGCCACAACGCTTTCCTTGCAACTGCACCAGCTTACTGCCCCATCATTCAAAATATACACGTATCCGGTTTGTGACTTAGAGTCATCCAGATCTGTGTCGAAGCTAGCATCGACGTAACCCTTTACGACGAGCTCTTCGTCACCTCCATAAAAGAGAAACATATCCTTAGTCCTCTTCAGGTACTTCAGGATATTCTTGACCGCTGTCCAGTGTTCCATGCCGGGATTACTTTGGTACCTTCCTACCAAACTTACGGCAAGGTTTACATCAGGTCTGGTACACAGCATGGCATACATAATAGACCCTATGGCCGAGGCATAGGGGATGACACTCATCTTTTCTCTATCTTCTGCCGTGGTCGGGCATTGAGCCGTGCTCAATTGCACACCTTGCAATACAGGCAAGAACCCCTTCTTGGACTGATCCATATTGAACTTCTTCAATATCTTGTCAAGGTACGTACTTTGCGAAAGACCAATGAGGCGTCTTGATCTATCTCTATAGATCTTGATGCCTAATATATAAGCAGCTTCTCCAAGGTCCTTCATTGAAAAATACTTGTTCAAGTAGGCCTTTATGCTTCCCAAGAATTCTATATCATTTCCCATCAACAGTATGTCATCCACATATAACATGAGAAATGCTACAGAGCTCCCACTCACTTTCTTGTAAACACAGGCTTCTCCATAATTCTGTGTAAACCGAAACGCTTTGATCATCTCATCAAATCGAATGTTCCAACTCCGAGATGCTTGCACCAGCCGATAGATGGAGCGCTGGAGCTTGCATACCTTGTTAGCATTCTTAGGATCGACAAAACCTTCCGGCTGCATCATATACAATTCTTCCTTAAGAAAGCCGTTAAGGAATGCCGTTTTGACGTCCATTTTCCATATCTCATAATCATAGAATGCGGCAATTGCTAACATGATTCGGACGGACTTCAGCTTCGCTACGGGTGAGAAAGTCTCATCGTAGTCAACCCCTTGAACTTGTTGATAACCCTTAGCGACAAGTCGAGCCTTATAGATGGTCACATTACCATCCGCGTCTGTCTTCTTCTTAAAGATCCATTTATTTTCTATGGCTCGCCGATCATCGGGCAAGTCAGTCAAAGTCCATACTTCGTTTTCATACATGGATCCTATCTCGGATTGCATGGCTTCAAGCCATTTGTTGGAATCCGGGCCCGCCATCGCTTCTTCATAGTTCGAAGGTTCACCGTTGTCTAACAACATGATTTCCATGACAGGGTTGCCGTACCACTCTGGTGCGGAACGTGTCCTTGTAGACCTACGAAGTTCAGCAGTAAATTGATCTGAAGCTTCATGATCATCATCATTAACTTCCTCCCCAGTCGGTGCAGGCACCACAGGAACATCTTCCCGCGCTGCGCTACTTTCCGGTTTGGAAGGGGTGACTATCACCTCATCAAGTTCCACTTTCCTCCCACTCACTTCTTTCGAGAGAAACTCTTTCTCCAGAAAGGACCCGTTCTTGGCAACAAAGATCTTGCCTTCGGATCTGAGGTAGAAGGTATACCCAATGGTTTCCTTAGGGTATCCTATGAAGACGCATTTTTCCGACTAGGGTTCGAGCTTTTCAGGTTGAAGTTTCTTGACATAAGCATCGCATCCCCAAACTTTTAGAAACGACATCTTAGGTTTCTTCCCAAACCATAATTCATATGGTGTCGTCTCAACGGATTTCGACGGAGCCCTATTTAAAGTGAATGCGGCAGTCTCTAAAGCATAGCCCCAAAATGAGAGCGGTAGATCGGTAAGAGACATCATAGATCGCACCATATCCAATAGAGTGCGATTACGACGGTCGGACACACCATTTCGCTGAGGTGTTCCAGGCGGCGTGAGTTGTGAAACTATTCCACATTTCCTTAAGTGTGTGCCAAATTCGTGACTCAAATATTCCCCTCCACGATCTGATCGTAAGAATTTTATTTTCCTGTCACGTTGATTCTCAACCTCACTCTGAAATTCCTTGAACTTTTCAAAGGTCTCAGACTTGTGTTTCATTAGGTAGACATACCCATATCTACTCAAGTCATCAGTGAGAGTGAGAACATAACGATAGCCTCCGCGAGCCTCAACACTCATTGGACCGCACACATCAGTATGTATGATTTCTAATAAGTTGGTTGCTCGCTCCATTGTTCCGGAGAACGGAGTCTTGGTCATTTTGCCCATGAGGCATGGTTCGCATAAATGATTCATAATCGAGAGACGCTAAAAGTCCATCAGCATGGAGCTTCTTCATGCGCTTGACACCAATGTGACCAAGGCGGTAGTGCCACAAGTATGTGGGACTATCGTTATCAACTTTACATATTTTGGTATTCACACTATGAATATGTGTAACATCACGTTCGAGATTCATTAAGAACAAACCATTGACCAGCGGGGCATGACCATAAAACATATCTCTCATATAAATAGAACAACCATTATTCTCGGATTTAAATGAGTAGCCATCTCGCATTAAACGAGATCCAGATACAATGTTCATGCTCAAAGCTGGCACTAAATAACAATTATTGAGGTTTAAAACTAATCCCGTAGGTAAATGTAGAGGTACCGTGCCGACGGCGATCACATCGACCTTGGAACCATTCCCGACGCGCATCGTCACCTCGTCCTTTGCCAGTCTCCGTTTATTCCGCAGCTCCTGCTTTGAGTTACAAATATGAGCAACCGCACCGGTATCAAATACCCAGGAGCTACTACGAGTGCTGGTAAGGTACACATCAATAACATGTATATCACATATACCTTTGG
Organism: Triticum aestivum; assembly: GCF_018294505.1. Taxonomy (NCBI): domain Eukaryota; kingdom Viridiplantae; phylum Streptophyta; class Magnoliopsida; order Poales; family Poaceae; genus Triticum; species Triticum aestivum. Next base: position 641,404,462 of record NC_057814.1, read on the forward strand.
TGTTGCCGGCCTTCTTGTCCGCTAAGTACTTGGGGCAGTTCCGCTTCCAGTGACCACTTCCCTTGCAATAAAAGCAGTCAGTCTCAGGCTTGGGTCCATTCTTTGGCTTCTTCCTGGCAAATGGCTTACCGGGCGCGGCAACTCCCTTGCCGTCCTTCTTGAAGTTCTTCTTACCCTTGCCTTTCTTGAACTTAGTGGTTTTATTCACCATCAACACTTGATGTTCCTTTTTGATCTCCACCTCCGCTGATTTCAGCATTGAATATACCTCAGGAATGGTCTTTTCCATCCCCTGCATATTGAAGTTCATCACAAAGCTCTTGTAGCTCGGTGGAAGCGACTGAAGGATTCTGTCAATGACCGCGTCATCCGGGAGATTAACTCCTAGCTGAGACAAGCGGTTGTGTAACCCAGACATTTTGAGTATGTGCTCACTGACAGAACTATTTTCCTCCATCTTACAACTGAAGAACTTGTCGGAGACTTCATATCTCTCGACCCGGGCATGAGCTTGGAAAACCATTTTCAGCTCTTCGAACATCTCATATGCTCCGTGTTGCTCAAAACGCTTTTGGAGCCCCGGTTCTAAGCTGTAAAGCATGCCGCACTGAACGAGGGAGTAATCATCAGCACGCTGCTGCCAAGCGTTCATAACGTCTTGGTTCTCTGGGATGGGTGCGTCACCTAGCGGTGCTTCTAGGACATAATCTTTCTTGGCAGCTATGAGGATGATCCTCAGGTTCCGGACCCAGTCCGTATAGTTGCTGCCATCATATTTCAGCTTGGTTTTCTCTAGGAACGCGTTGAAGTTGAGGGCAACATTAGCGTGGGCCATTTGATCTACAAGACATATTGTAAAGATTTTAGACTAAGTTCATATAATTAAGTTCATCTAATCAAATTATTCAATGAACTCCCACTCAGATAGACATCCCTCTAGTCATCTAAGTGAAACATGATCCGAGTCAACTAGGCCGTGTCCGATCATCACGTGAGACGGACTAGTCAACATCGGTGAACATCTTCATGTTGATCGTATCTTCTATACGACTCATGCTCGACCTTTCGGTCTTCCGTGTTCCGAGGCCATGTCTGTACATGCTAGGCTCGTCAAGTCAACCTAAGTGTATTGCGTGTGTAAATCTGGCTTACACCCGTTGTATTCGAACGTTAGAATCTATCACACCCGATCATCACGTGGTGCTTCGAAACAACGAACCTTCGCAACGGTGCACAGTTAGGGGGAACACTTTCTTGAAATTATTGCGAGGGATCATCTTATTTAAGCTACCGTCGTTCTAAGCAAATAAGATGTAAAACATGATAAACATCACATGCAATCAAATAGTGACATGATATGGCCAATATCATTTTGCTCCTTTTGATCTCCATCTTTGGGGCGCCATGATCATCTTCGTCACCAGCATGACACCATGATCTCCATCATCGTGTCTTCATGAAGTTGTCACGCCAACGATAACTTCTACTTCTATGGCTAACGTGTTTAGCAATAAAGTAAAGTAATTTACATGGTGTTGTTCAATGACACGCAGGTCATACAAAAATAAAGACAACTCCTATGGCTCCTGCCGGTTGTCATACTCATCGACATGCAAGTCGTGATTCCTATTACAAGAACATGATAAATCTCATACATCACATATATCATTCATCACATCCTTTTGGCCATATCACATCACACGACATATGCTGCAAAAACAAGTTAGACGTCCTCTAATTGTTGTTGCAAGTTTTTACGTGGCTGCTATAGATTTCTTAGCAAGAACGTCTCTTACCTACGCCAAAACCACAACGTGATATGCCAATTTCTATTTACCCTTAATAAGGACCCTTTTCATCGAATCCGTTCCGACTAAGGTGGGAGAGACAGACACCCGCTAGCCACCTTATGCCACTAGTGCATGTCAGTCGGTGGAACCTGTCTCACGTAAGCGTACGTGTAAGGTCGGTCCGGGCCGCTTCATCCCACGATGCTGCCGAAACAAGATAAGACTAGTAGTGGCAAGAAAATTGACAACATCTACGCCCACAACAAGTTTGTGTTCTACTCGTGCATAGAAACTACGCATAGACCTAGCTCATGATGCCACTGTTGGGGATCGTTGCAGAAATTAAAAAATTTCTACGCATCACCAAGATCAATCTATGGAGTCATCTAGCAACGAGAGAGAGGAGTGCATCTACATACCCTTGTAGATCGCGAGCGGAAGCGTTCAAGTGAACGGGGTTGATGGAGTCGTACTCGTCGTGATCCAAATCACCGATGACCGAGCGCCGAACGGACGGCACCTCCGCGTTCAACACACGTACGGTTGGGAAGAAGTCTCCTCCTTCTTGATCCAGCAAGGGGGAAGGAGAGGTTGATGGAGACCCAGCAGCACGACGGCGTGGTGGTGGAAGTAGCGGGGATTCCTGTTGGAAATATGCCCTAGAGGCAATAATAAAATGGTTATTATTATATTTCCTTGTTCATGATAATTGTCTGTTGTTCATGCTATAATTGTATTAACTGGAAACGTAATACATGTGTGAATACATAGACCACAACATGTCCCTAGTAAGCCTCTAGTTGACTAGCTCGTTGATCAACAGATGGTTATGATTTCCTGACCATGGACATTGGATGTCATTGATAACGGGATCACATCATTAGGAGAATGATGTGATGGACAAGACCCAATCCTAAGCATAGCACAAAGATCGTGTAGTTCGTTTGCTAGAGCTTTTTCAATGTCAAGTATCATTTCCTTAGACCATGAGATCGTGCAACTCCCGGATGCCGTAGGAGTGCTTTGGGTGTTCCAAACGTCACAACGTAACTGGATGACTATAAAGGTGCACTACGGGTATCTCCGAAAGTGTCTGTTGGGTTGGCACGGATCGAGACTGGGATTTGTCACTCCGTATGACGGAGAGGTATCTCTGGGCCCACTCGGTAATGCATCATCATAATGAGCTCAATGTGACTAAGGAGTTAGCCACGGGATCATGCGTTACGGAACTCCTCGTGACGTCCGGGATCTCATCCGGGACTCCGAACAACTTTCGGGTTACCGCATACTAGTATCTCTACAACCCTAGCATCACTGAACCTTAAGTGTGTAGACCCTACGGGTTCGGGAGACATGCAGACATGACCGAGACTACTCTCCGGTCAATAACCAACAGCGTGATCTGGATACCCATGTTGGCTCCCACATGTTCCACGATGATCTCATCGGATGAACCACGATGTCGAGGATTCAATCAATCCCGTATACAATTCCCTTTGTCAATCGGTACGTTACTTGCCCGAGATTCGATCGTCGGTATTCCAATACCTTGTTCAATCTCGTTACCGGCAAGTCACTTTACTCGTACCGTAATGCATGATCCCGTGACCAAACACTTGGTCACATTGAGCTCATTATGATGATGCATTACCGAGTGGGCCAGAGATACCTCTCCGTCATACGGAGTGACAAATCCCAGTCTCGATTCGTGCCAACCCAACAGACACTTTCGGAGATACCCATAGTGCACCTTTATAGCCACCCAGTTACGTTGTGACGTTTGGCACACCCAAAGCACTCCTATGGTATCCGGGAGTTGCACAATCTCATGGTCTAAGGAAATGATACTTGACATTTGGAAAAGCTCTAGCAAACGAACTACACGATCTTGTGCTATGCTTAGGATTGGGTCTTGTCCATCACATCATTCTCCTAATGATGTGATCCCGTTATCAATGACATCCAATGCCCATAGTCAGGAAACCATGACTATCTATTGATCAACGAGCTAGTCAACTAGAGGCTCACTAGGGACATGTTGTGGTCTATGTATTCACACATGTATTACGATTTCCGGATAACACAATTATAGCATGAACAATAGACAATTATCATGAACAAGGAAATATAATAATAACCATTTTATTATTGCCTCTAGGGCATATTTCCAACAGAGACATCTCCATACCCCTTCATAATAAAAAGTAGTATGGTCTTTAACAAAAATAATGTCGTCCGCATACGTACCACCCGCATACACGCCCTCCGCCCTGGACCGACCCATTTTATACTTTTTTTCTTTTTGTGTAAAACCTTCAAAATATTAAAGCCCAACAAGATTAGAACTAAGCACTTTGTATGCTTAGCACAGGTGCAATAACCAACTGGACTACTTTCTTATTATGCTCAATTATATTCTTTTTTTTCTTTTTCAAATATAGCGCTAACCAGCCCATGTTTTTTGGCTTTTCTTTGTGCGGTTCAGCAAACGGCCGCGTAGCTATGCGCTCAGGGTTGCGGACTTGCCGCAAAGCAATACGTCTCCTAGATCACGTGCCCAAACTGATCACGGAGCACATGCACGTGAACCATTTAAGGATGCATTATATTATGGATTTTTTTTGCGAGAAAATTTCTGATTTATTCGTCTTCAATCATGGCAGTACAATGAATATCAGAAATAATAGAAATTATATCCAGATCCGTAGACCACCTAACGACGACTACTAGCACTGAAGCGAGCCGAAGGCGCGCCGCCATCATCGCCCCTCCATCGCCGGAGTCGGGCACAACTTTTTGTAGTAGACAGTCGGAAAGTCATCGTGCTAAGGCCCCGTAGGATCAGCGCACCAGAACAGTAACCGCCGCAGATGAAGAATAGCGTACATCATGGAATTACCCAGCTTATACATGTCCATGATTGATTAGAACAAATCTAGCTCGCTCCACATACATGTATCCATCTAGTTTTTGTCACATACACACGCCTTGACATATACACACAATCAAATATGAAGTTTTAGTCTACGTATATGCCTTGTCATTCTTAACATGATTAATGGCTCGGACAGGGACCGGTCTCGCTATACCATGATGGTTGATTAAATTCAAAGGCTTTTGAGGGAAGGGAGGATGTTCAAGCTATCTCATGTTCATAGGGAACAGAATGATGCAAGCCATTATCTGGCCTCCTTTAGATGGACAGAAGGTCGCACTGTGGTGTGGTTGGGTTCGGAACCAGGAGACGTCTCTGATATTTGTAAGAATGACTTATGTCCTGATTGATGAAATAAAATATTCCTTTCACCCGCAAAAAAAATGAAGTTTTAATCGAGGGACAAATGAGGGAATTAGAACCCAGATATTAATCTTCTATTTCTACCAACCTTTATACTAGAACCTTTAATTAAAATCATACTGTTATTTACAATGGCCACATAAATATTCTTACATTCTTCTATTTTTAATTCTTCTCTTTCTTTTTATATTTTAATTTTATTTCTTTTTCAAAATTCACAAAGTATTTTTAAATCATGAACTTTTTCTTCAATCCATGAACTTTTCATATTCGTGACCATTTTCTTAAATTCGTGATTTTTTTTCAAATACGTGAACCTTTTTTTTAAGACCGTGATTTTTTTTAAATACGTGAACTTTTTTTCAAATTGATGAATTTTTTTCAAGTCCGCAAACGCTTTGGCCGGCCCAACAGGTGCCCGACGGGAGCGATGCCATCACATAGTTGGGCCAAGGCCTAAGCATCTTCTTTCATTTCGATTTTCTCGTTTTGTTTTATTTTATTTTTTCTTAATTCACTTTCTCTTTATTGAACTTTATTTTTTTTTTAGACCTGTTAAAAAATTGAAATATTATTTAAAATATGAAAAATTGTTCCTGTCTTCAAATATTGTTTACAATATTAAAATCAATTCTGAAATTTCAAAAAAGTTCCAGTTTTTGAATTTTGCTTGGAAAATATGAGGTATAAATTTACATTCTGAAAAAGTTGATAATTTTTTAAAAATACACTTGGATTGCAATTTGTCTTCAAAATTTATTGTTGAATTTTTTTTAACAATTTTGGAAAAAAAGTGTTCAAGTTTGTAAAAATTTCATACACAATTTGAAATTCCTAAATTGTTAAAAAAATATAGGGTTAGAACATAAGAAAATGTTTATATTCATTAATAATGACAAAAAATTCAAATAACATGAGCATAGAAATTAAGAAAAACTGCATGCTCACGGATTCATCCGTCTGGCCTAGTTTAGCACACTCTGAAATTCCAAATAACATGAGCATACAAATGACCGCAACTTACTGCAACAGCTTGGCACAAACATATTAGGCATCCATGCCTGGTTTGAACGACTTCCAAAACCGTTTGCACGTTGGAACATGTCGGACCATTTAATATTGCACTGAGGATCTTCCCTTCCGCAAGCATGCATGATCTGGACAATTAAGTTACTAGCGGCACCACTATATGGAAGTTCTCTAGCGGCTCTTGCACAGAAATTTATAGCAGCCATCTTCAATTTATGGTTATCTCAGCCCTAATCCTGTAGTACCACCTAATGTTTCAAAAAGTACTGGCATGAAGGTGCTAGTCTTATGAGACAACTGTGAATTCTACCCTACATGGGAAATGAAAAATATTGATATGATGTGTACTTCGAATTATTGGCAACAAGTTTATTGTTTGTTGAGAAAATAATTAACCGATTAAGAGTATGTTGCAAACATGATGAGAGATGAGTGAATCTTGTATGTTGCCTATGCATGACAGGTGTTTGGGCATGATTCATTCATTTGGATTTGATTGTAGAAATTCGGAGATGAGCAGAGCAGACTGGGGGAGATGACAGTTGTATCCTGTAGTAGTGTTTTGTGACAGTTGAAGCTCTAACAGCTTTGGCATTCACCTGTATTGGAGAGAAGCCAATACAGGTATATAGTGTTTGTGAGTGGGGACATGACAGTGTATAGTGTTTGTGCTAGTAGTTTAACTAATTTCGGACCTGGTGGGAAACCCAGCGTTTTTTTTTACCTTGCCAAGTTGTTGCGGATGAGAACAGGTTAGTCCCGTCGAAAGTCTCATGCCAAGATCAGCTGCAGCAATCAGACTAGTGATCCAAGTAATCCAACCTGTGAACAAAATCAAGGCTGAGGCCATTTGGCTTGCTGGAACTTTCTCGGATGCCAGTAGTCCTTATCACATACGCTGCGTTGAACCTTATGGAAGTGCCTTTCACTCTGGGTAAAGTTCTCTGCACCTCTTTGGTGGATCAATGAGACCCCAGTCACCACCCTTGTTAGCTAGCTTAGGTTCAATTTTCCTGTTCTTTATCGATAATGGTCACGACGGGTATTTTCCTGTTTCTCACTATGTATGGATGTTACGACAAGTATTTGTCGAGAATTGTCACAACCAGTATTTAGAATGAACTGGGTGATGCTGTTGAAGTTAGCATCTTGCTTGTTTGCAAGTACAACGGTTGTACATACATGCTTGTTGGATCATATGGATGGAGACTGAATGTATGCTCAGTTTACACCCATGGAACTGGGTTCAGAAGAAAACACCGCTCGTCCCTGAGGCCTCAACTATGTAATAGTGCCATGGACATATGGCGTCGACCTTGGTCCTCAACGGTCTTACTCTGAATTAAGCAAACTTGCTGGCATGAAGTGTCTTCCCTTCCTTTGCCGACTGTCCTGTGATCGTATTCGCACTGAAAAACTTGCTTCATTCATCCATTCGTTCATTCATTCAGAAGAAGAACAGACAGTGGCATGATCTCACAAGAAAGAAGAGAGCAGAGTTGAAGTTGCATGTTTACTTGCAGCCACATCCATGTTGTTGTTCTTCGCAGAAAAAGCAATCAGGTCCGGTGGAAGATCCTCTGGGAGACCTGACGTAGTCCCAAAGCAGGTCCATCACCCAAAAGGCCTCACCGTAATCACCAGCCCGCCTTCTGGAGATGACATGTCTGAGCGAGTAAAATGTGACCAAGTGAATTACTCAATCAAAATACCTGCAGTTTTTTCTTGATTAGTACAGGGAGGCAGGTAGAGTTGGCAGAGCTGCCACCAGCCACTGCGAGATCTTCTTTCACTTCCCCCAGCACGCTCTTTTCACCTTCGCTGGATCCCGATGTTGTCCCATTCACTTCCTCACGGACTTCTCCTACCGGATCCGGTGGTGGGTATTTGAGTTCATCATCTCAGATCCAACTCCTCCCAATCCCAAGGTATTGATGCAGATTTCTTGTAAGCTATAGATGCCAATTTCACTTTATATATTGGATCAAAGGAAATGGTAGATAGGTTACCTGGCACTTTACAAATCTGAGTAAAGATATGGTTTCTATTTGACTACTTCCAATAAATATATGATATGCATTTGACTACTTCCAATAAATATATGATATGAAAGATACTTTTCTGCTGGTTTAACCATGTTTTACTATGTTATATGCCTGAATTATACATAGTTCATTCCGTTTATGTATTTTAAAATGTGTAATTTATATAGTTTGGCTTTCCTTTACATTACATTGCTTCTTGATTGTTTTCTCTTTAGAGATTAAGCAACAATTAAAGATGAAAGCCCTACATGTTGCTTCTACATGTTGTACTTATGTTTCATGGTTTAAAACAGTTGTCGGTCACAATTGATGTGAAACCATGACTAGAACCGGAACTCATAACATGCTAGATGCGATGGGTTACTGAGTAGAGAACAAGATAATTTATTGCAAGGTTTCGAATACGATATCTAACATGAATATAATTCCCTTGGCTTTCATGGACTCAACGCAGAATATGATTCTATCCAATTGATAAATCTTCACGGAGTGTTTAGATGCAGATACATTGATTGGTAAGGTCATTTTAAGCATTGTTGGTTGGATTAGCCCCCTGAGTTTGTTGTCAGTAAGCTCATGAACGATATGACCCCTGTTTTAATTTCAATAAAGCTAGCCATGATGGACTTCCATAAAAAAAACATACGAAGCTTTGTGTTTGTTTCTTTGGGCACTCCCACTCAGCCAGTTTATAATAAGTTTATTAAAAAAATTACCTGCTTTTTGTCCATGTATATTGCATGATGGCTGGTTTTATTCCTTTCTTTTATTTACATAGAGAGAAGTCCACTTTACAACCCTGAACTTGCCACTCGGTTTAAGATTCAACCCTCAACTTCAAAACCGGTCGTTCTGCACCCCGAACTAACCATCCGGTTCAAGAATCAACCCTCCACCCGGTTTTGATTCCCTAGAGTGGTTTTGACCGTTTGACTGCTGACCGGGCAGAGCCATGTAAGATTTTTGAACCCTCTCTCTTTTGACATTTTTTTTGCCCCCTCCTCTCTCTCCCGCTGGCAGCAGCAACAACAGCGGCCACCATGCATGCTCGTGCACTGGTGAACAAGAGGAACTCCCGTGCTTGCTCCGCTGCCATGCGTACCCCCGTGCTTGCTCTGCTGCCATGCGTGTGTGCGAACTCCTGTGTATCCTGCCGTGTGTGCTCGTGCTACCTTTCTTCCCAGCAAGCGGGGGTGCGGACAGAGTAGTACAACGAGCAGCAGCCCAACAGGAAGTGGGAGCAACACCTCCTGCAACCACTTCGCACTCCTGATAAAAAACCGCCGGAAGCGATAGAGCAGAGGAGCGCTCGCACGATGATGCCCCACTATTCATCACATGGTTGCACCAGAACAGCGCCCGCACGACACCATGCCTGCTGCACTACCGAGGAAGGGGTATGGGCACGATGCGCGAGTCGGGCAGTGGTCGGCATGGAGCAGCTCGTAGCGTCTAGGGTGCTGCCTGTTTGAGGTACGAGTGCTCTTGATCCTGGAGTTTCGCGGCGGAGGCGGCCGTCGGCTACTCTGCGTCGTCGACACAGAGGCGGGACGGGCTTAGCCCTTGGACACTTTGTTAATTTAGCGCATGTGTGACCCTGAGTGACATGGCTGCCGAGCAATTGATAGAAAAGCGAAAAGTTATGACGATATCTAAGACAATGATCATGAATATAGGCATCACGTCCGTGTCAAGTAGACCGAAACAATTCTGCATCTACTACTATTACTTCACACATCGACCGCTATCCAGCATGCATCTAGAGTATTAAGTTCATAAAGAATGGAGTAACGCATTAAGCAAGATGACATGATGTAGAGGAATTAACTCAAGCAATATGATGAAAACCTCATCTTTTTATCCTCGATGGCAACAATACAATACGTGCCTTGCTGCCCCTACTGTCACTGGAAAAGAACACTGCAAGATTGAACCCAAAGCTAAGCACTTCTCCCATTGCAAGAAAAACCAATCTATTTGGCCAAACCAAATCGATAGTTCAAAGAGACTTGCAAAGATATCAAATCATGCATATAAGAATTCAGAGAAAATTCAAATAATATTCATAGATAAGCTGATCATAAATCCACAATTCATCGGATCATGACAAACACACCGCAAAAGAGCATTACATCGAATAGATCTCCAAGAACATCGAGGAGAACTTTGTATTGAGAATCAAATGTCTTTATCGGTTGAACCACGATGTTAAGGATTTAATCAATCCCGTATACAATTCCCTTTGTCCGGCGATATGTTACTTGCCCGAGATTCGATCATCGGTATCTCCATACCTAGTTCAATCTCGTTACCAGAAAGTCTCTTTACTCGTTCCGTAATACAAGATCCCGTGACTAAACTCATTTGTCACATGCTTGCAAGCTTATTGAGATGTTGTATTACTGAGAGGGCCCAGAGTTATCTCTCCGTCAAAAGGAGCGACAAATCCCAGTCTCGATCCGTGCCAACCCAACAAACACCTTCAGAGATACCTGTAGAGCACCTTTATGATCACCCAGTTACGAAGTGACGTTTGGATACACACTACGTATTCCTATGGTGTCAGGGAGTTGCACGATCTCATGGTCTAAAGAATAGATACTTGACATGAAGAAAGTTATAGCAAATAACTAAGCGATACGATCTGTTGCTAAGCTTACGGTTGGGTCTGTTGGGAATCGTAGCATAATTTAAAATTTTCCTACGCTCACCAAGATGCATCTATGGAGTATACTAGCAACGAGGGGAAAGGAGTGCATCTACATACCCTTGTAGATCGCGAGCGGAAGCGTTCCAATGAACGTGGACGACGGAGTCGTACTCGCCGTGATCCAAATCACCGATGACCGAGTGCCGAACGGACGGCACCTCCGCGTTCAACACACGTACGGTGCAGCGACGTCTCCTCCTTCTTGATCCAGCAAGGGGGAAGGAGAGGTTGATGGAGATCCAGCAGCACGACGGCGTGGTGGTGGATGTAGCGGGTCTCGGCAGGGCTTCGCCGAGCTTCTGCGAGAGGGAGAGGTGTAGCAGGGGAGGAGGGAGGCGCCCAAGGCTGAGATCTACTGCCCTCCCTCCCCCCCCTTTATATAGGCCCCCTGGGAGGGGGGGCGCCGGCCACAACCCATCTAGGGCAAGCGGCGGCGGCCAAGGGGGGTGCCTTGCCCCCCAAGGCAAGTGGGAAGCCCCCCTACCCTAGGGTTCCCAACCCTAGGCGCATGGGGGAGGCCCATGGGGGGCGCCCATCCCACTAGGGGCTGGTTCCCTTCCCACTTCAGCCCACGGGGCCCTCCGGGATAGGTGGCCCCACCCGGTGGACCCCCGGGACCCTTCCGGTGGTCCCGGTATAATACCGGTAACCCCCGAAACTTTCCCGGTGGCCGAAACATGACTTCCTATATATAATTCTTCACCTCCGGACCATTTCGGAACCTCTCGTGACGTCCGGGACTCCGAACAACTTTCGGGTTTCCGCATACACATATCTCTACAACCCTAGCGTCACCGAACCTTAAGTGTGTAGACCCTACGGGTTCGGGAGACATGCAGACATGACCGAGACGCCTCTCCGGTCAATAACCAACAGCGGGATCTGGATACCCATGTTGGCTCCCACATGTTCCACGATGATCTCATCGGATGAACCACGGTGTCGAGGATTCAATCAATCCCGTATACAATTCCCTTTGTTAATCGGTATGTTACTTGCCCGAGATTCGATCGTCGGTATCCCAATACCTTGTTCAATCTCGTTACCGGCAAGTCTCTTTACTCGTACTGTAATGCATGATCCTGTGACTAACGCCTTAGTCACATAGAGCTCATTATGATGATGCATTACCGAGTGGGCCCAGAGATACCTCTCCGTCACACGGAGTGACAAATCCCAGTCTCGATCCGTGCCAACCCAACAGACACTTTCGGAGATACCCGTAGTGCACCTTTATAGTCACCCAGTTACGTTGTGACGTTTGGCACACCCAAAGTACTCCTACGGTATCCGGGAGTTGCACGATCTCATGGTCTAAGGAAAAGATACTTGACATTGGAAAAGCTCTAGGAAATGAAACTACACGATCTTTTATGCTATGCTTAAGATTGGGTCTTGTCCATCACATCATTCTCCCAATGATGTGATCCCGTTATCAATGACATACAATGTCCATAGTCAGGAAACCGTGACTATCTGTTGATCAACGAGCTAGTCAACTAGAGGCTTACCAGGGACATGTTGCGGTCTATGTATTCACACATGTATTACGATTTCCGGATAATACAATTATAGCATGAGCAATAGACAATTACCACGAACAAAGAAATATAATAGTAACCATTTATTATTGCCTCTAGGGCATATTTCCAACAGTCTCCCACTTGCACTAGAGTCAATAATCTAGTACATTGTGATGAATCGAACACCCATTGCGTCCTGGTGTTGATCATGTTTTGCCCTAGGGAGAGGTTTAGTCAACGGATCTGCTACATTCAGGTTCGTATGTACTTTACAAATATCTATGTCTCCATTTTGAACACTTTCACGAATGGAGTTGAAGCGACGCTTGATATGCCTGGTCTTCCTGTGAAACCTGGGCTCCTTCGCAAGGGCAATAGCTCCAGTGTTGTCATAGAAAAGAGTCATCGGGCCCGACGCATTGGGAATTACCCCTAAGTCGGTAATGAACTCCTTCATCCAGACTGCTTCTTGTGCTGCCTCCGAGGCTGCCATGTACTCCGCTTCACATGTAGATCCCGCCACGACGCTTTGCTTGCAACTGCACCAGCTTACTGCTCCTCCATTCAAAATATACACGTATCCGGTTTGTGACTTAGAGTCATCCAGATCTGTGTCGAAGCTAGCGTCGACGTAACCCTTTACGACGAGCTCTTCGTCACCTCCATAAATGAGAAACATATCCTTAGTCCTTTTCAGGTACTTTAGGATATTCTTGACCGCTGTCCAGTGTTCCATGCTGGGATTACTTTGGTACCTTCCTACCAAATTTACGGCAAGGTTTACATCAGGTCTGGTACACAGCATGGCATACATAATAGACCCTATGGCGAGGCATAGGGGATGACACTCATCTTTTCTCTATCTTCTGCCGTGGTCGGGCATTGAGCCGTGCTCAACTGCACACCTTGCAATACAGGCAAGAACCCCTTCTTGGACTGATCCATATTGAACTTCTTCAATATCTTGTCAAGGTATGTACTCTGTGAAAGACCAATGAGGCGTCTTGATCTATCTCTATAGATCTTGATGCCTAATATAAAAGCAGCTTCTCCAAGGTCCTTCATTGAAAAACACTTATTCAAATAGGCCTTTATACTTTCCAAGAATTCTATATCATTTCCCATCAATAATATGTCATCCACATATAATAAGAGAAATGCTACAGAGCTCCCACTCACTTTCTTGTAAACACAGGCTTCTCCATAAGTCTGTGTAAACCCAAACGCTTTGATCATCTCATCAAAGCGAATGTTCCAACTCCGAGATGCTTGCACCAGCCCATAGATTGAGCGCTGGAGCTTGCATACTTTGTTAGCACTCTTAGGATCGACAAAACCTTCCGGCTGCATCATATACAACTCTTCCTTAAGGAAGCCGTTAAGGAATGCCGTTTTGACGTCCATCTGCCATATCTCATAATCATAGTATGCGGCAATTGCTAACATGATTCGGACGGACTTCAGCTTCGCTACGGGTGAGAAAGTCTCATCGTAGTCAACCCCTTGAACTTGTCGATAACCTTTAGCGACAAGTCGAGCTTTGTAGATGGTCACATTACCATCCGCGTCCGTCTTCTTCTTAAAGATCCATTTGTTTTCTATGGCTCGCCGATCATCGGGCAAGTCAGTCAAAGTCCATACTTCGTTTTCATACATGGATCCTATCTCGGATTTCATGGCTTCTAGCCATTTGTCGAAATCCGGGCCTGCCATCGCTTCTTCATAGTTCGAAGGTTCACCGTTGTCTAACAACATGATTTCCAGGACAGGGTTGCCGTACCACTCTGGTGCGGAACGTGTCCTTGTGGACCTACGAAGTTCAGTAGCAACTTGATCCGAAGCTTCATGATCATCATCATTAACTTCCTCCCCAGTCGGTGTAGGCACCACAGGAACATCTTCCCGCGCTGCGCTACTTTCCGGTTCGGAAGGGGTGACTATCACCTCATCAAGTTCCACTTTCCTCCCACTCAATTCTTTCGAGAGAAACTCCTTCTCTAGAAAGGACCCGTTCTTGGCAACGAAGATCTTGCCTTCGGATCTGAGGTAGAAGGTATACCCAATAGTTTCCTTAGGGTATCCTATGAAGACGCATTTCTCCGACTTGGGTTCGAGCTTTTCAGGTTGAAGTTTCTTGACATAAGCATCGCATCCCCAAACTTTTAGAAACGACAGCTTAGGTTTCTTCCCAAACCATAATTCATACGGTGTCGTCTCAACGGATTTCGACGGAGCCCTATTTAAAGTGAATGCGGCAGTCTCTAAAGCATAGCCCCAAAATGAGAGCGGTAAATCGGTAAGAGACATCATAGATCGCACCATATCCAATAGAGTGCGATTACGACGTTCGGACACACCATTTCTCTGAGGTGTTCCAGGCGGCGTGAGTTGTGAAACTATTCCACATTTCCTTAAGTGTGCACCAAATTCGTGGCTTAAATATTCTCCACCACGATCTGATCGCAGGAACTTTATTTTCCTGTCACGTTGATTCTCAACCTCACTCTGAAATTCCTTGAACTTTTCAAAGGTTTCAGACTTGTGTTTCATTAGGTAGACATACCCATATCTACTTAAGTCATCAGTGAGAGTGAGAACATAACGATATCCTCCGCGAGCCTCAACACTCATTGGACCGCACACATCGGTATGTATGATTTCCAATAAGTTGGTTGCTCGCTCCATTGTTCCGGAGAACGGAGTCTTGGTCATCTTGCCCATGAGGCATGGTTCGCACGTGTCAAATGATTCGTAATCAAGAGACTCCAAAAGTCCATCTGCATAAAGCTTCTTCATGCGCTTGACACCAATGTGACCAAGGCGGCAGTGCCACAAGTATGTGGGACTATCGTTATCAACTTTACTTCTTTTGGTATTCACACTATGAACATGTGTAACATCACGTTCGAGATTCATCAAAAATAAACCATTGACCAGCGGGGCATGACCATAAAACATATCTCTCAAATAAATAGAACAACCATTATTCTCGGATTTAAATGAGTAGCCATCTCGAATTAAACGAGATCCAGATACAATGTTCATGCTCAAAGCTGGTACTAAATAACAATTATTGAGGTTTAAAACTAATCCCGTGGGTAGATGCAGAGGTAGCGTGCCGACGGCGATCACATCGACCTTGGAACCATTCCCGACGCGCATCGTCACCTCGTCCTTTGCCAGTCTCCGTCTATTCCGTAGTTCCTGTTTTGAGTTACAAATATGAGCAACCGCACCGGTATCAAATACCCAGGAGCTACTACGAGTACTGGTAAGGTACACATCAATTACATGTATATCACATATACCTTTGGTGTTGCCGGCCTTCTTCTTGTCCGCTAAGTATTTGGGGCAGTTCCGCTTCCAGTGACCACTTCCCTTGCAATAAAAGCACTCAGTTTCAGGCTTGGGTCCATTCTTTGACTTCTTCCCTGTAACTGGTTTACCGGGTGCGGCAACTCCCTTGCCGTCCTTCTTGAAGTTCTTCTTACCCTTGCCCTTCTTGAACTTAGTGGTTTTATTCACCATCAACACTTGATGTTCTTTTCTGATTTCCACCTCCGCTGATTTCAGCATCGAATATACCTCAGGAATGGTCTTTTCCATCCCCTGCATATTGTAGTTCATCACAAAGCTCTTGAAGCTTGGTGGAAGCGACTGAAGAATTCTGTCAATGACCGCGTCATCCGGGAGATTAACTCCCAGCCGAGTCAAGCGGTTGTGCAACCCAGACATTCTGAGTATGTGCTCACTTACAGAACTATTTTCCTCCATTTTACAGCTGAAGAACTTGTCGGAGACTTCATATCTCTCGACCCAGGCATGAGCTTGGAAAACTAATTTCAGCTCCTCGAACATCTCATATGCTCCATGTTTCTCAAAACGCTTTTGGAGACCCGGTTCTAGGCTGTAAAGCATGCCGCACTGAACGAGGGAGTAATCATCAGCACGCTGCTGCCAAGCGTTCATAAGGTCTTGGTTCTGTGGGATTGGTGCATCACCTAGCGGTGCTTCTAAGACATAATCTTTCTTGGCTACTATGAGGATGATCCTCAGGTTCCGGACCCAGTCCGTATAGTTGCTGCCATCATCTTTCAGCTTGGTTTTCTCTAGGAACGCGTTGAAATTGAGGACAACGTTGGCCATTTGATCTACAAGACATAGTGTAAAGATTTTAGACTAAGTTCATGATAATTAAGTTCATCTAATCAAATTATTTAATGAACTCCCACTCAGATAGACATCCCTCTAGTCATCTAAGTGAAACATGATCCGAGTTAACTAGGCCGTGTCCGATCATCACGTGAGACGGACTAGTCAAGATCGGTGAACATCTCCATGTTGATCGTATCTTCTATACGACTCATGCTCGACCTTTCGGTCCTCCGTGTTCCGAGGCCATGTCTATACATGCTAGGCTCGTCAAGTCAACCTAAGTGTATTGCTTGTGTTCCGAGGCCATGTCTGTACATGCTAGGCTCGTCAACACCCGTTGTATTCGAACGTTAGAATCTATCACACCCGATCATCATGTGGTGCTTCGAAACAACGAACGTTCGCAACGGTGCACAGTTAGGGGGAACAATTTCTTGAAATTATCATAAGGGATCATCTTACTTACTAGCGTCGTTCTAAGCAAATAAGATGCAAAAACATGATAAACATCACATGCAATCAAATAGTGACATGATATGGCCAATATCATTATGCTCCTTTGATCTCCATCTTCGAGGCACCATGATCATCTTCGTCACCGGCATGACACCATGATCTCCATCATCATGATCTCCATCATTGTGTCTTCATGAAGTCGTCACGCCAACGATTACTTCTACTTCTATGGCTAACGCGTTTAGCAACAAAGTAAAGTAATTTACATGGCGTTATTCAATGACACGCAGGTCATGCAAAATAATAAAGACAACTCCTATGGCTCCTGCCGGTTGTCATACTCATCGACATGCAAGTCGTGATTCCTATTACAAGAATATGATCAATCTCATACATCACATATATCATTCATCACATCTTCTGGCCATATCACATCACATTACACATGCTGCAAAAACAAGTTAGACGTCCTCTAATTGTTGTTGCAAGTTTTTACGTGGTTTGTAGGTTTCTAGCAAGAACGTTTCTTACCTACGTATGACCACAACGTGATTTGCCAATTTCTATTTACCCTTCATAAGGACCCTTTTCATCGAATCCGTTCCGACTAAAGTAGGAGAGACAGACACCCGCTAGCCACCTTATGCAACTAGTGCATGTCAGTCGGTGGAACCTGTCTCACGTAAGCGTACGTGTAAGGTCGGTCCGGGCCGCTTCATCCTACAATGCCGCCGAAACAAGATAAGACTAGTAGCAGCAAGAAGAATTGGCAAACTCAACGCCCACAACTGCTTTGTGTTCTACTCGTGCATAGTAACTACGCATAGGCCTGGCTCATGATGCCACTGTTGGGAATCGTAGCATAATTTAAAATTTTCCTACGCTCACCAAGATGCATCTATGGAGTATAATAGCAACGAGGGGAAAGGAGTGCATCTACATACCCTTGTAGATCGCGAGCGGAAGCGTTCCAATGAACGTGGATGACGGAGTCGTACTCGCCGTGATCCAAATCACCGATGACCGAGTGCCGAACGGACGGCACCTCCGCGTTCAACACACGTACGGTGCAGCGACGTCTCCTCCTTCTTGATCCAGCAAGGGGGAAGGAGAGGTTGATGGAGATCCAGCAGCACGACGGCGTGGTGGTGGATGTAGCGGGTCTCGGCAGGGCTTCGCCGAGCTTCTGCGAGTGGGAGAGGTGTAGCAGGGGAGGAGGGAGGCGCCCAAGGCTGAGATCTACTGCCCTCCCTCCCCCCTTTATATAGGCCCCCTGGGAGGGGGGGCGCCGGCCACAACCCATCTAGGGCAAGGGGCGGCGGCCAAGGGGGGTGCCTTGCCCCCCAAGGCAAGTGGGAAGCCCCCCCACCCTAGGGTTCCCAACTCTAGGCGCATGGGGGGAGGCCCATGGGGGGCGTCCAGCCCACTAGGGGCTGGTTCCCTTCCCACTTCAGCCCACGGGGCCCTCCGGGATAGGTGGCCCCACCCGGTGGACCCCCGGGACCCTTCCGGTGGTCCCGGTACAATACCGGTAACCCCCGAAACTTTCCCGGTGGCCGAAACTTGACTTCCTATATATAATTCTTCACCTCCGGACCATTCCGGAACCTCTCGTGACGTCCGGGATCTCATCCGGGACTCCGAACAACTTTCGGGTTTCCGCATACACATATCTCTACAACCCTAGCATCACCGAACCTTAAGTGTGTAGACCCTACGGGTTCGGGAGACATGCAGACATGACCGAGACGCCTCTCCGGTCAATAACCAACAGCGGGATCTGGATACCCATGTTGGCTCCCACATGTTCCACGATGATCTCATCGGATGAACCACGGTGTCGAGGATTCAATCAATCCCGTATACAATTCCCTTTGTTAATCGGTATGTTACTTGCCCGAGATTTGATCGTCGGTATCCCAATACCTTGTTCAATCTCGTTACCGGCAAGTCTCTTTACTCGTACTGTAATGCATGATCCTGTGACTAACGCCTTAGTCACATAGAGCTCATTATGATGATGCATTACCGAGTGGGCCCAGAGATACCTCTCCGCACACGGAGTGATAAATCCCAGTCTCGATCCGTGCCAACCCAACAGACACTTTTGGAGATACCCGTAGTGCACCTTTATAGTCACCCAGTTACGTTGTGACGTTTGGCACACCCAAAGCACTCCTACGGTATCCGGGAGTTGCACGATCTCATGGTCTAAGGAAAAGATACTTGACATTGGAAAAGCTCTAGCAAATGAAACTACACGATCTTTTATGCTATGCTTAAGATTGGGTCTTGTCCATCACATCATTCTCCCAATGATGTGATCCCGTTATCAATGACATCCAATGTCCATAGTCAGGAAACCGTGACTATCTATTGATCAACGAGCTAGTCAACTAGAGGCTTACCAGGGACATGTTGCGGTCTATGTATTCACACATGTATTACGATTTCCGGATAATACAATTATAGCATGAGCAATAGACAATTACCACGAACAAAGAAATATAATAATAACCATTTATTATTGCCTCTAGGGCATATTTCCAACAGGGTCTCGTCCATCACATCATTCTCCTAATGATGTGATCCCGTTATCAAATGACAACTCAGGTCCATGGTTAGGAAACTTTAACCATCTTTGATCAATGAGCTAGTCTAGTAGAGGCTTACTAGGGACACGGTGTAGTTTATGTAGTCACACATGTATTTAAGTTTCCGATCAATAAAATTCTAGCATGATTAATAAACATTTATCATGAACGGGAAATATGATAATAACCATTTTATTATTGCCTCTAGGGCATATTTCCAACAGTACCGAGGGTCCCTATTTGGGACAGTTTTGTTTAGCCACGCGGTGGCAGGATGTCATGTGGTGTCATCGGGGACACCGCATAACATGACCCAGAAAGGATAGTATGTCGGAGTGGCCATAAGACTGTCACACAATAGAACAGTTTTGTTGTAAACATCTTTGGTCCAACCGAATGGGAGCATGTACTAAAGTACGAGGCCAGGAGTTCCATGGTGTGGGTACAGTACGCTACCTCTGCAGAGTGTATAATCTATTCCAATAGTTGTGTCCTTGGTCATGGACACAGTTTGTACTAGGTCACACTTTCCGATCAACACTTACGATGATGGAATGACTTATAGTATTATGTGAGCGAGTATCAGTTTGCAGAAAGTTGATGGTTACATTGATATGGTCTTGAGGATGATCACTCGATGGTTATGTGATCACACGGCGATCTTGAGAATATATTGCTTGGCTGGATATTCAAGATTGAGGTGGTCCATGTGACCTTAAACGAGGATTTTCCGGTACTTCTAGTTCACCATATGATGATTTATATTTACCTCCATCATCATTGTAGTTATTCATAACTTAACCTGTAATGATATGTTATTGTCCTTCCATGATACTTTTGGTTGTTGCGAGATTGTCATGCCAGATCCAATGTCCCTTTGGAGTGGAGTCCAGATTGTAATGCTAGGTTATTCATAACTTAACCTGTAATGCTATGTTATTCAAAGTACTCACCTAGCATGTCATACCAGTTTGCAGGTGATGTAGTGATTGATTGCTTGTCGAGGATCCCGAGTCTGCGAGCTAGGCCGTGTCCCAGCCAGTGTCCCTTTAGAGTGGAGTCCATCGCTGCCATCGTCATTCCGCTGCTAGAAGTTATTTCGTTGCTTCGAGTTGTTTCGCTGCTAGTATAGAGCTATCTTAGCAGGCGTAGTATCGTCGTGCCCCTGTAACCTTTGTAATATCCGCACCCTTGTACCCTATTATTTGTAATAACATGTGTTTTGTTCTATGCCAAGCAGTGTCGTATTCCAGAAGACTTGATCTCTGGGCTGGAATACGGGGTGTTTCCTTTCCTCTTTGCCGGGATGCCACAGTATTATAGATTGGCTTTCTTTCATCTCAAATTAAAATGAACTCCAAAGATCAACTAAACAACTTAGTCATGCATCAATGAATCTAATTAAGGTATGCACTTGTTAATCACCAATGATCCTTGTCCTTGGATCTAAAGGGCTACTAATAGTATTAGTGTTCATCTATGTTTATTTTCAAGTTTCAGTTTTTAGACCAGGCAAAGAAGCATCGAGCGTGTATGACTAAAGGTTTTTTCACTGTTATTCGATCTATGCAATTAAGAATTGATGATTTTTTCTAATTGCCGGAATAGTTCAGTGCTGCTACTTTTCAAGATTATTACACTTCTACAAATCGCATAGTTCCAGATGTTAACTACTATATCATATATTCCAAATGTGTAGCCTACAATTTTGGTGATTACAGTATAATTAGCTCGAAAGAAGAAGAAAATGCACTGCAATTGCAAAGAAATCTCACATGCCAAATGCGCAAGGAAGTAGAGGAGGTAGCGTTGTCTAGGGAAAGGATGTTGAGGAGGCAGAGTTGCTCATGGGAGAGGAGGGTCGACACTCTGCTGCTTCGGGGTAGAGGACGTGGATGAGGCGAACCCGCGGCTTGGTGCTTGGTGAAGCTTGCGGGAAGGAAGCTCGCAAGTAGGGTGGAGAGGAGGGAAAGAGTTCCGTGGAGGATGGTGATCGCCGGTGGAGTGGCTCGGCAATGACGGTAGTGCTCCATAGCAATTGAGTGCTCGGCGTTGGCGTTGTGCAGTGGGACGACAACGGAAGTGGTTGGGGGTACAGAGAGTAGTCAACAATAGTGGGTGGTTGTTGGGGCGGCGGAGGGGCTGCGGTGATTGGAGTGTGACGACAATAGCGTT
>NC_057814.1:641426520-641432044 GCF_018294505.1 Triticum aestivum
AAGGTGGCTGCCGGCTGTTGCGCTCTTGTGGAGGGCAAGGATGGATTTTGATTTGGAGGGCACAGATGCATTTCGATGTGGAGGGCCGACACGTCTATGTTCTTTTTCAGGCCAAATTTTTCGTTACTCTCACGTTTTTTTCTGGTTGGCGCGCGCTTAGGCCTCAGATGCGACAAAGACGGTCTTTGGTAGATTATGTGCCGTGATTTAGTTGTCCCGGCAGATGGAGAGTATGGGCCCTAAAGTGTGCCAACAGTGTGTTTGCCGTTGTTGCTCAAGTTGTCCCGCGACAGTTAACCTGCCCTAAGCTGCTTGTATCGTTTGCTATTTCTCCCAGCCCCCAGTAAAATGTTGCCGTGTATGAACCGCTAAACATGGACTAGCCAATAGCCATCCGCAATTGCT
This sequence comes from Triticum aestivum, assembly GCF_018294505.1. Lineage (NCBI taxonomy): Eukaryota > Viridiplantae > Streptophyta > Magnoliopsida > Poales > Poaceae > Triticum > Triticum aestivum. The sequence continues at coordinate 641,426,926 of NC_057814.1, forward strand.
GAGTCCACCTCGAAATGCACCCCGTTGTATCCCAATAAATAACGTGGCAGTTCATCATTGGCTGGATTAACCATGCAGAAAATGTCAAATAAACCAAAAATAATATTCTTTAGAAATAGTATACACAGTATTTCCGTATTCGGAGAAAAGATATATATTTTTTTAGCGTGAAAAAAATGTCCGGTAGATTCACTGGAATCAATTGAAGGCGAGAGAGAGAGAGAGAGAGGGGAGGGAGGAGGCGGTCAAGTTAAGCATCCAAAAGCAAAAGCAGGCGGAGGCGGAGAGGAATCGCCGATCCGGACCATGGACACCAACTGGCGGCCCATCCAAGGGTCGGACCCTGCCGCCGGCGGTGACTCGCCCCCACCGGATCAGGCGATTGGCGCGCCAATCTGGATCCAGCCCCAGGCGCGCACCAGGATCGTCAATAAGATGTACTCTAATTCATTCGATTTGGTTTCGTCTGATTTCCCCTTCCTCCGCTTTCTCGCTTTACAAAAACAGAGGAATTTCAGTTTTTCTCCCATCCATCTGTAGATCCGAGGCTCTGAAGAGGCATCTGCCAGTATCTGCAGTGTCTCACCCAGATGGACTGAACAAACTTCAACAAATCGCTGTGCGATTCGAACAGAGGATCTATGATGCAGCAACCAGCCAGGTAATTTTGCCTATATATCTCCGGAGCAGAGCACAGATTCTTTACAACCCCTCTTTTGTGAAACCTTGCGTGACGATTTCGCTCCCCAGCTGCCAAAGTTTTCTTTACTACTCCCTCCTTTCCTTAATATAAGACCTTTTAGCTTTTTCTTGATTAGTATGTATGTGGTCAGTATTTTGAAATAGCTAAACATTAACATTACGACGTTTGCCTTGGTTTGGATTTTCTGTTCATATCGGTTATTTGTGGCAGTGTGTTTTGCTGTTTAGATGACATTTTCCGAATTCAAATGTTAAAAGCTAAAACACCTTCTCAACCGTGCTAAACTGATAATCATACAAGAACTGTTGGTTGCAAGCCACTATTAGTAATTTGGTATACAACTTTACATCATTTGCTTTTTTGTTACCCAGTCTGATTATTTCCGCAAGATTTCTCTGAAAATGCTCGTTATGGGGACCAAGACACAACAGGCTCCTGGAAATGATCAAGTGATTCCAAATCAAAACAACTCCGGTAAGGTACCATATACAGTAAACTGAGTGTTGCACAATTTATCATGTTCGCTTGGATGTCAATTTACACTAGAAATGATTATACCATATGGTAGATTAAGGCCAAGTTCTTTTGGCGGCTTATCCACCCCATTCAGAGAGAAGCTGGGGAGGGAGCGGCTTATGAGCCGCAAAAGAACTGGGCATATATGTAACTTAGTTTTATGTTGGAGTTAGTCTGCAATGCTGCGACCGTTAATTTACAGTAACATTGGACCATCTTCAACTCTTTGTAGAATTATGTTTATTCTGTCCTTGCTACTACTCAAATTTGAATTGCCGAAAAGGAACTAACCATTAACTGTTAAATCAGGTTGTCAGCTCTCAACTGTATTTACTTTAACTCGCCTTAATGAAAAGATATGCAAACAGTGTTTGCATGCTCTTTAAAACAAATCTGGTTGCCAGCCCTTTAATTGCTTTGGTACATTTATTTTTCTCACTAAAAGTGCAGAACGTCGTAATAAGTTGATCTGTAAGATGCTCCTTTCAGCGCTCTTTGTCTGCCTGTCACAGTTCCACGAGATGTGTTTGTTCACAAGATACTTACTTGACACACATATGGTACCTTTTCTGAAATAGCTCCTAGACTCCCTCCACGAGGCAGTAATCAAGCACAGACACCAGCAATTCCCTGGATGTCTCAGAACTAGCCTGGCAGCCAAATACTTCTACATCTGTACAAGCTTCTTCACTCACTAATATCGTACTGAACTTGCCAGGTGTCAATCAAACATCAAAGATGCAGAATAGGTATGCCATGGCACAGAACGCAATTAATAATGGCTTGGAACAAGGCACTTCACAAGATATTTATGCTGCACAAATACGAATGGTAGGAAGGCAGCAACAGCAACGATCTCAACAATTAATTTATCACAGGCATCAACGGCCTTCTCTTCAGAGGCACCAGCCCAATATTACTTTACAACCACAGCAACAGCATGCTCAGCAGCCCGCAATGGGTTTGATGCAACCTCGGTCTCAACCCAACCAACTTCAAGAATCGCAACAGCACATTATGTCGCAGTTCCAGGCTCAGCCTAACCAACTAAAAAAGCAATTAGGGATGCACCAGCAATTCTCCATGCAGCAAAGAGTTCAAACTTCAGGAGGCATGCTCTTGCAGCAAAATAACATGGATCAGAAAAATGTATTTATTCAGGCACAGAAGGGCCTTCAAGAGGCTTCCTCTAGTAGTAGGTTTTCACATGTACTTTTTTGTGTGGCTCCATCGTATAATTTTATTGTTCTCATCTTATTTTTCTCCATGTTCTTGGATCTATCTTCCTGTTGTGGCCTTACTTTCCTTGTGCAGTTTAAAATACTCTTTGACAACCTTGCTTTTTATGTAGCATCCGCGGACTTTACTGCTCAATCAGGCCATGCAGGTGCACGTGATTGGCAAGAGGATATATATCAAATGGTAAGACATGATACTGAAATCATCCTTTTTGGCACTCCCTTTCTTGAGACTTCCTAAAATTCGTAGACAGTGAACCCTAGAATCTAGAGGTATACGTAATTCCGTATGAAAGCGGAGTATGTAGATGCACTACATTCTGGTAGTCTTCTTATAATATATGTATATGGAATTCTGTATTAAAGCGGAGTATGGAGCATACAGCCATACAGAGTATCTTGATTTAGTAAAGCGTCAAGGCAGTTAGGAATCTTTATTAAAGCAATTTTATTTAATGGGATCATAGTTTCTTATTTTGTTTTTGATTTGTATGCTTCTAAAAGCTACTTGAAATATCTTGCCACTGCCATATTTGCTGACTTAATGAAAACCTAGGGTCTATTAGTTATTGTGTTTTCATCTATATATAGCTTCTGCACTAAATTTATGTGTATGTGGTTTTTTTCATCGTCGACAGATTCAGAGCTTGAAGGACCAATACTTTGCAGAACTTATTGAATTGTTCAATAAGATATCTGTGAAGCTACATCATGTTGACAGCATTATACCACGTCAAAAGCCATCTGAACAGTATGATAGAATGAAGAGCTTTAAAATAATGTTGGACCGTATATTACAAGTGCTGCAAATGAGCAAGAGTACTATCCAACCTGCTATGAGGGACAAAATTCCTCAATACGAGAAACAGATTATCACTATCTTGAATTCACAAAGGAAGCCAGTGCAGCCACAAGTACAACAACAGCTCCAGCCACCTCCAGGTAAAGTTCCTAATTCTAGCATTTCACAGCAGCAACAGCCTTTCCAAAATTTGCAGCAGCATGATAGTCATACTAATACTCAAGCAAGTTCCCCATCCCCATGTGTCGCCCCCTCTCCTATGCCAGTGGATTCAGACAAACCACACTCTTACTAATACTGGGCAGACTGCCAGACTGGACATCAGTAAACGTCCCTAGCGCCCCAGACACAATTGCTGTGACCACACCAGGGATATCAGCATCGCCCTTACTAGCAGAATTTACAAGTGTGGATGAAAGTCAGGCTAACATGCCAACTCAAGCTCCAAGCAAATTAAGTGCAGCAGAAAGGCCTGTGGATCGCTTACTTAAAGCAGTGTTTTTTTTGCTTAGTCGGTGTTGTTTTGGATGTATTGTAGAACTTGATTATTTTCAAATTTAGCTAGGCTGTTCTGAAGCATACTGGCATAAAAAAATGGGGGTCGAGAATGGGAATTTGATTATAGCAGTTAGATATAGTATGCCTTTTTCTGATCCACTTCAATTAACTAGTTGTTCAAATGATAAGAATGGTGCATAATCATTTTTGTTCTTACCATATGAAAATCTAAGAGCATGTCTAAGATGAAAATATATTACTCCACTTGGGTCAACTAGTATTTCAGATGATAGCAATGGGGCATATCCATGTGAATTCTTGCTATCCTAATATTTGGAAAGCAGATGTACCCTGAAAAAAGAGAAAATATTTGACCATTATTTTATCCAGTAGTTATATACTTGAAGCAGTGGCTATTTATTTATATACTTAGTTTTTCTGTGGAACGGAATGCAGTTCCTTTGACTCGGATGTTGGTAACTGTTGGTGGCTACCTTGCATTTTCACTGGCATTTTGTTCATATTTGTGCAGGTAAATAAATAATGGTCTTTTGGAGGAGACCCAGGAGATAAGCTAACAGTATGTATGCTCAGAAGAGTGGTGGAGGAAGCTTCAGTTGAAGCTTCAGTTGAAGCTTCAGTCAGCAGCATGGTTGCTCGGAAAGTTACATTTTTTTTATGAGGCCAAGTTCCATCGTGGTTATACTCGTGTGTTGTATTTATAGAAGAAGCTCAATGTTAGCTTGATATGTTAGAGGCTCTTTTGTGCTATACTATTATTCATATTGTTATAAGTAGTTGTGAGTAAATATATTATTAATAAAGAGAAAAGCTAAGGGCTCACTTGATTCACAGGAATACCATAGGAATTTTGGAGGATTTGACCCATAGAAATTCCCATGGATTGATTTGCACTCCATTTTGGGAAAAATTAACATTGTTTTTCCTGTGGCATCAAACACTATTTGATGAATGATGTTTGCCAGTCTGTTGAAATTCGCTTCTGATTGGCAGATGCAGTCTTCTTGAATACAAACATCATTAGTTGCAGATCAATTAATCATCATTTGTTTGGGAACTAATGATCTTTGAATTACTGATGATTGAAATTCGCTTCTGGTTATCATAAGGACTAATTTGTTAAAGCTATATTATGTCGGCTGATATGGATATATTATGGCGGCTGTTATGGCGCATCGCTTCGGTCACACGCCCTGGTAGAGATAGGATCCTTTATTGTTATGTTGTCACTCTATCTCTATCTCCCTCCTTTATTGTTATGTTGTTACTCTATCTCCATCTCCCTCCTTTATTGTTATGTTGTCACTCTATCTCTATCTCCCTCCTGTAACATCTCTCTCT
>NC_057814.1:641432338-641439316 GCF_018294505.1 Triticum aestivum
AAAGTCATGTTGGCTCCCTTGTTGGGAGTTGAGACACTTTACCCCTCTGGACATGGTATACAGAGCCTCCTTCCATCGCATCTAGCAAACTCCTCACTACTGCAGCCTTTATCTTCCACCTTCAGCCACCATGTCCTCCCCCACCCTAGTCTCTTCCACTGGCCTCAATTACACCACATCTTAGCCTCTCAACCGAACCAACTATGTCCTATCGAAAGCCCAAGCTCGCCCCCTAATCATGGGGGCTGGGCTACTTGGGTACATCGATCAATCCACACCCGAACCCACCAAGACCATCATGACCAAGAACTCCGATGGGAAAGAAGAGATTGTTCCCAACCCCGCCTACAACCCCTAGCTTATCCAGGACCAGCAGACTGTGGCCTATCTCCTCCTGAACCTCTCCAAGGAAGTTCTTGTTCAGGTTGCATCCCCAGAAAAATCCCTTGAGATCTGGTCGGCACTCGCTAACATGTTCGCCGCCCAATTCCACTCCCGCGCCAACAATTGCCGCATCGCCCTGTCAAATGCCCAAAAAGGCTCATAGAGTACAACTACTTACTTCGGTCAAACCCGAGCCCTCTTTGATGACCTCGCTGCAGCTGGCAAACCCATCAAGGACAAGGAGCCTCTCTCCTTCATCGTCGGGGGCTTGATATGGATTATTAGCCCCTCATCTCAGCATTGGATGTCTACTTGGATCCTCTAACCGTGGATGATCTCTTCGGCATGGTCTTGAATTTCGACCAACGAGTCGAGATGTTCCAAGGAATGGGGGCAGGTGCCTTCAAATCCTCTGCCAATCTCGCTGCCAGAGGTCGTGGCGGGTCTCCCAAGGGCTGGCTCAAGGGTTGTGTTCGCGGCGGCGCCTATGGTGGTAACAACAGCGGCGACAACTACAACACTGGGGGCAACAACAATTACAACACCGGTGGCGGCGGGCGGTAGTGCTGGCGGTGGTGGCCACAACCACAACAACAACTACTACTACTCTGGCAATAACTAATGCCCTTCCTACAACAACAATAGGGGTCGTCCATTTCAAGGTGATGATGAGTATGAAAATAAATGTCAAATTTGCAAAAAAAATAACCACATTGCAATGGATTGTGATTGATGCTATGCCGAGAACAATTCCCAACGCAAGAAAGTTGCAGCAGCTGCAAATACATCTTATGGAGTTGATACCAGTTGGTACGTTGACTCTGGAGCCACAAATCACATCACCAATGAGATTGAAAAGGTGACCATGCACGAGAAGTACCGTAGCCATGATCAAGTCCACAATGCAAACGGTGAAGGTATGAAGATAGATCATGTTGGTCATGCAATTGTCAAAACCTCTCATCGGAATATTCATCATAGAGATATCTTACATGTCCCACAAACCGAGAAAAATCTTCTTTCTGTTCATCGAATTGCCATAGATAACAAAGTTTTTCTCGAGTTTCCCCCCTACTTCTTTTTGATTTGTGATCAGGCCACGAGGAAAATTTACTACCGCGGTAGATGTGTGCATGGGCTCTACCCTTTGATTCCTCAGCTTAGAAGCTTCAATAAACAAGTGTGTGGTGTCATCAAAATTTCATCGGAACGGTGGCATGCACAATTAGGACATCCTTCTTCTGTTATTTCTCAACAAGTGCTTAGAAATAATCAACTCCCATGTGTTGGTGAGCATAGTCTTGAAATTATTTCTGATTCTTGTCAGAAAATGAAAGCTCATCAATTACCATATCCTGTTTCCACTAGTATTTCTACCAAGCCATTACAACTTGTTTTTTCTGACGTATATGGTCGAGCTCCTTCGACTGGTAGACATACTTACTACGTTAGTTTCATAGATGACTACAGTAAATTCACATGGATCAACCTTCTTAAAACATGTTATGACATTTTTCAAGTTTTTCATAATTTTCAAGCACTTGTTGAACGCCAATTTGGCACTAAAATCCTTGTCGTCCAATCTAATTGGGGTGGTGAATACGAGAAGTTAAACTCGTTTATTCAAAAGTTCGGTGTTTTGCATCATGTTTCATGCCCTCATGCCCACCACCAAAACGGATATGTCAAGCGCAATCATAGGCATATAGTTGAGGTAGGACTTGTCCTCCTAGCAGTTGCCTCCATGCCTCCCAAATTTTGTAATGAGGCATTTCTTACTGCAGTTCAGCTCATCAATATGTTACCCAGTAGTGTCATCAACAATGAAACACCCATGCAACGACTCCTTCATACTCGACCAAACTATAACTCTCTTCATGTCTTTGGATGTGCTTGTTGGCTTAATCTTCGTCCCTATAATACTCGCAAACTCATGTTTCACATTCAAACAATGTGTTTTCTTGGGTTATAGTGCACAACACAAAGGTGTCAAGTGCCTTGATGTTCCTACAGGCCGAGTATATATTTCTCGTGATGTGGTCTTCGATGAAACTATCTTCCCTTTTGCTCATGTACATCCTAACACCAGTGCCCTACTTCGCCAAGAAATACTTCTACTACCACCTCATCTGTCCGGTTATCATCAAGGGAACGACAATTGTACTGACCACTTGACTAACTTTTCTAACTGTGCAAATGAGATTTGTGATGACGCAGACTCAAGTAGTGAAGAAACATAAAACAATTCGACGTCAAATGGTGAAGAAAATTGCCAAAAGGGCCCATATTTGATGTGTCCCCCGCTATGTGACAGGGTTGCTCCCGAATCTACCTCGGGATCGGCGATGTCAGCGCAGGCGCAATCCATTACTGGATCGAAGTGCTACAACACCGAATCCATGCCAAAAGCAGCTGATCGCCAACCCCCGCCTGCCACGTCCTCGCCTGGGGTACCATCATCCACGCACGTCTCGCCATCAGGGGACCAGCCGACCATGCGGTTTTGCCCGGACCCACAGGTCTATGTCAAGCGAACGGTGCACCAGCCCCTGTAGGCGTGGGATCACAGCCTGATCCAGCTGGCCTGCCTGGATTTTCTCCGCCATACACGTAGGCTTCGCCCACATATATGGCCACAGAAGATCCAGCTGATGCAGTTGTCACAACAACAACCTTGGGATTTCCTGGATCCTCTGTCCAGGAGCAGTCTACAGGATTTTCTGCGCCCGCACCTGGATCATCTACCACTGTCCAACAACATACTTCACCTCCACATACAAGACTTCAAACGGGGTAATTCAACCTGTGAAATATAAAGTTAAATTTGGCTATGGAGGAAGAGTTCCAAGCACTTCAGAAAGCAAGACATGGCACCTAGTTCCTTCACATCAGGTAAAAATTTAATTGATTGCAAATGGGTTATCGGTGTCAAAATCGGAAGATCTCGGGTGGAGGGCCCGAGCTGTTAGATCTGATTGATGGGTAACAAGAGAGAACACACACAACATTTACCCAGGTTCGGTCCCTCTTTATGGAGGTAAAACCCTAAGTCCGGCCCGCTCTTGCTTATATTATGGAAGTATCTAGGTACATAGTTGATCAACCTCAAGATCGTAAGTTGTGGTCTAAACCCTAGGGGTATGATGAATGTAGGAATGCGTGTATGGATGTCCTCTACGGACTAAACCCTCTGGTTTATTTAGGCACCAGGGGTATCTAGGGTTACATATGGTTGGTTGCCATCTAAGATTTAAATGCCGAATCTAGCCAAGTATGCTTGAAGTGTGTGACGCCCCGATTTGACCGTACACTAATCATGCACGCAAATGTGTACGACCAAGATCAGGGACTCACGGGAAGATATCACAACACAACTCTAAAACATAAATAAGTCATACAAGCATCATAATACAAGCCAGGGGCCTCGAGGGCTCGAATACAAGTGCTCGATCATAGACGAGTCAGCGGAAGCAACAATATCTGAGTACAGACATAAGTTAAACAAGTTTTGCCTTAAGAAGGCTAGCACAAAAGTAGCAACGATCGAAGAGGCAAGGCCTCCTGCCTGGGACCTCCTAACTACTCCTGGTCGTCGTCAGCGGCCTGCACGTAGTAGTAGGCACCTCCAGTGCCGTGGGAGTCGTCGTCGATGGTGGCGTCTGGCTCCTGGACTCCAACATCTGGTTGCGACAACCAGATAGAAAGGAAAGGGGGAAAAAGAGGGAGAGAAGCAACCGTGAGTACTCATCCAAAGTACTCGCAAGCAAGGAGCTACACTACATATGCATGGGTATATGTGTAAAGGGGCATATCAGTGGACTGAACTGCAGAATGCCAGAATTAAAAGGGGGATAGCTAGTCCTGTCGAAGACTACGCTTCTGGTCATCTCCATCTTGCAGCATATAGAAGAGAATAGAGTGAAGTCCTCCAAGTAGCATCGCATAGCATAATCCTACCCGGCAATCCCCTCCTCGTCTCCCTGTTAGAGAGCGATCACCGGGTTGTATCTGGCACTTGGAAGGGTGTATTTTATTCAGTATCCAGTTCTAGTTGTCATAAGGTCAAGGTACAACTCCGGGTCGTCCTTTTACCGAGGAACACGGCTATTCGAATAGATAAACTTCCCTGCAGGGGTGCACCACATAACCCAACACGCTCGATCCCATTTGGCCGGACACACTTTCCTGGGTCATGCCCGGCCTCGTAAGATCAACGCGTCGCAGCCCCACCTAGGCTCAACAGAGAGGTCAGCACGCCGGTCTAAACCTATGCGCGCAGGGGTCTGGGCCCATCGCCCTAAGCACACCTGCACGTTGCGAACGCGGCCGCGAGCAGACCTAGCAACCCACACGATCACGGCGGTTACGTCAAAGCGGTCCAACACGGCGCGCGCCACTCAGTCGCTGACGTCAAAAGAGCTTCGGCTGATACCACGACGTCGGGATACCCATAACTACTCCCGCGTAGATGGCTAGTGCGTATAGACCAAATGGCCAGACTCAGATCAAATACCAAGATCTCGTTAAGCGTGTTAAGTATCCGCGAACGCCGACCAGGGCCAGGCCCACCTCTTACCTAGGCGGTCTCAACCTGCCCTGTCGCTCCGCCACAAAGATCCACTTGCGGGTACTCCTACGAGCCGACCCGACTTTAGTCATCACATGTGTCATGTATATAGTATATAAGTATATACCCGCGATCACCGCCCAGGTGATCACGGCCCGATAGTGTAGCACAGCAGACGGACAAGAATGTAGGGCCATTGATGGAAATCTAGCATCCTATACTAAGCATGTAGGATTGCAGGTAAAGGTATCAACAGTAGTAGCAAGGATAGGCTATGCATCAGAATAGGATATCGAAAAGCAGTAACATGCTACACTACTCTAATGCAAGCAGTATAGAGGAGAGTAGGCGATATCTGGTGATCAAGGGGGGGCTTGCCTGGTTGCTCTGGCAAGTAGGAGGGGTCGTCGACTCCGTAGTCGAACTGGGCAGCGGCAGTGTCGGTCTCGTAGTCTACCGGAGAGAAGAGGGGGAAGAAACAGTAAATACAATGCAAACATAAGCATGACGATGCGTGACATGACAGTGAGCGGTGCTAGGGGTGTCCTAACGCGACAGTAGGTGGTACCGGTGAAGGGGGGGAACATCCGGGAGGTATCCCCGATGTTTCGCGTTTTCAGACAGACGGACCGGAGGGGGAAAGTTGCTAGTTCGATAGGTTAGGGAGGTGTGGTGGACGCACGGACTGCGTATCCGGATTCGTCTCGTCGTTCTGAGCAACTTTCATATAGAAAACATTTTCATCCGAGTTACGGTTTAAAAGATATGAATTTTCAAAGTTTATTTGAATTTCTGGAATTATTTAATTAACAGAAAAAGGGATATGACGTCAGCATGACGTATGAGTGACGTCAGTGGTCAACAGTCCGGGTTGACTGGTCAAACTGACACGGGGGACCCACCTGTCATAGGCAGTGGGTTAACAGAGGATTAAACTAATTAGTTTTTAGTTAATTAACTACTGGGCCCACCTGTCAGTGAGAGATTAATTAAACTAATTATTTTTATTTATAAAACAATTTCTTTTTTAATTTTTGCGGCGGGGCCCGCATGTCGGTGACTGGGCCTGCCCAGTCAGCAGTTGACTGGGTCAACCCAGTCAACTGGGGCCCGTGGGGGCCACTGGCAGTGACCCAGGGGGTGGCCCCAGGTGTGCCACGTCGGCGGCCAGCGCCGGCGCAACTCCGGCGACCAAAACCGCGGCGGTCCCTCGCCGGAGTTGGCCGGAATTGCGCTACGGGGCTCGGGGAGGAACGGGGCTAGGCCCATTCGAAAGGACTCGCAGCGCCGCATCCAGGGGTGGCCGGGGCTTCGCCGGACTCGGCCGGAATCGGCGCCGGCGAGCGGCGGAGGCGGCGGCGCGCACGGGTGCCCGACGGAAACAGGGCTACGGCAGGCGGTCGAGCAAGCGGAGGGGCTGGGGAGCTTCTACGTGCGGTGGGGAGCGCTGTGAGCTTGAGCCCGTGACCATTTGGTCACCGGAGACCCGCCGGCGGCGAGCTCCGCGGCGCGGCGTTCGGGCGCGCGTGGGGGAAAAGCTAGGGAGCGTGGGCGAGCTAGCGGAGTGGGGGAGGAGGTAGAGGAGCTCACCGTGTGGCGCAAGAAAGGCCCGTGGGTGCTTAGAAGCAGCAGGTCGGCGCCGGGGAAGAAGGGGGTCGCCGGCGTCCGAGGTTGAAGGCGAGCTCGGGGAGGCCGTTGCGGTGGCTCCGAGCTTCGACGGAGAGGCGGAGGGGGTGTAGTCGAGGGCGGCGACGTCGTACGACACGGCGGGGTGGCGAGTGGGGCACGGTGGCCGCGAGAACGACGGGAACGGCGGCGAGCGCGTCGGGCGTGGGGAAGAGGGGAGCGGCGCGGATCCGGGGGAGAGGCGCAGAGGCCGAGGGAGTGAGCGGGGTGAGTGGGAGAGAGGCCCTAGGGAGCGGGGGGGCCGCTGGCGCCCTTATCCTCTCGCGGGGTTCACCGCCGGCGAGGTGGTGCGGCGGCAGCGCGCCCCTGTTCCGACCGGGTCGGGGGAACAGGGAAGGGGC
>NC_057814.1:641439645-641472839 GCF_018294505.1 Triticum aestivum
GCTGGCGCCCTTATCCTCTCGCGGGGTTCACCGCCGGCGAGGTGGTGCGGCGGCAGCGCGCCCCTGGTCCGACCGGGTCGGGGGAACAGGGAAGGGGCGAGGGAGGAGGTGGGCTGGGCCGGGGGCGCGGGGGTGCGGCCCAGTTCGGGCCGGGGGGGTTCGGTGCAGATGGGCCACGGGTCCAGTGGGGGGGGAAGGCCTGCTCCCCCTTTTTTTTCTTTTCTCTGACTGTTTCTGTTTTCTGTTTTTTTTATTTAAAGTATTTAGGCATTTTATAAAAAGGAGTTTTCTCCACCATAATTGCCAGTGTATTATTTAGCACCCACAGAACATTTTTGTTTGAGTTTTTGAAAACTTTTATTTTTCACTTTAATTATATTTGAAGTTTGAGCTAGGAGTTTGAAAGGAAGGTGATTCAAATGTGATCAAGCCCTGTTTAGCAACATGATTATCTTAATCACAGGGGGTTACTATAGCATGATTCTCAGGGTGTTACAAAGTGCATGCAAAGTCTTCGGTCGCCATGCGTTGAAGGCCTCTGGAGTCCCCTTCCTTGATGGGATGGTGGGCCGACCCATACATTAGTCCGGCTGGGCTAGGACCGCCTAGTCCAGGACACCGTCATGTGTGTTCAAGATAAAGAGAAAGTCAGATGATACAATATATCGTTATAAGGCTAGACTTGTTGGTAAAGGATTCAAACAGAGGTATGGCATATACCTTCAGTCCTAGTGTTAAAGTTGTCAGTATTCGTCTTGTTTTGTCTATTGTCCTATCGAGAGGCTGGAGTCTCAGACTACTAGATGTGCAGAATGCGTTTCTTCATGGTGTTCTGGAAGAGGAAATGTACATGCAACAACGTCATGGGTTTGAAGATAAGAATAAACCTTTTCATGTGTGCGGGCTTCATAAATATCTTTATGGATTGAAGCAAGCCCCTAGAGCATGGTACTCACGTATGAGTTCAAAGTTGCAAACACTTGGTTTTGTTCCTTCTAAATCCGACACATCACTATTTATTTACAACAAGTTCAAAACATCCATATTTGTGCTTATATATGTTGATGATATCATTGTCACAAGCTCATTAAATGAGGCAGTAACTGCATTGTTAAAGGATTTGAATTCAAAATTTGCTGCCACCTCTGCCATCCGCTGGCGGTACCGCAAGCGGGTGAAGTGATTGTCGCCGGTGGAGCGGTAGGATTCGAGCGGCGCTTCCTGCTCCGCCAGGTCCGCGTCCGATGCAACCGCCTTACCGACAACGAGGTGCTCCTCTGCCTTCGGGTGCTCCTGGAGGAGGTGATGGTTGTAGGTGGAGTCAACATGCGCCTCCCGGAACTACTCCTCCCGCTCCTGCCACATCATGTCCATGTAATGGGCATGGGCCTCGCCGATGGTCATGGTGCGATGCACCGACAAGAGTGGCGCGACACTGGTTTCGTCGGCAGCTTCCTCCATTAGGTCATCGTCATCCTTCGGCTCCCTGCCGGCCAGCTAGCCGGCAGCAAATGTGGCCATCTCCTTCTTTTGGTCTAACGTCAACCAGTCCCAGAGAGCTTTGGTAGGGGAGGAATTCATGGTGGGAGTGGTGCGGAGAAGGATCGAAAGCGGATGATTGTGGTTATGACCGGGGCAACGGTTTATATAGCAATGGTGGGCCGTAGAGGGATAGACGGGTAGCACAGGAGGAGACGCCTCGGCGACCACATACCATCAATGTGGGCGGCAGACGGACGGATGGGTGGCGGTCGTGCCGTTCGAACGCGTAACAGTCGCCTGCACCAGGAAGTGGCGCGGGCGGCACTCTATTGGCTGGCGTCTGTGAGCAGTCGCGTCCGCTCTGGCCGGGCATGAATGCGCGCGCTGACGCTTTGGAGCGGCGTTGACTAGAAGCGCGCGGGATGGAGAAGGGGTTTGCGTCGGCCAGTCGGTCAGAAGTGGGCATGCAAGCGGTCCAGACTTCTACAAAGCCCCCCACGCTTGTCTTCGGTTTGCAAAAGAAAGTACATGCTCATTGGCATAGTCCGGGCAGTACGATGCCGCGAAACGATACATGACCGTGTTGGATGGCTTTTGCGGTCCGGACCGCGTCAGAGATGCCCTTGCTGCAAAACACTATGGATGTTTTGCAGTCGAATTCTATAATTTGACAGCCGGACAACATGTGGCTGGTCACAAGATAGAGACAGCCGGACATACCAACTTATGCATGCGTCTCTGTCACCATAACTGCACGTTGAAATTTATGACAAGGCATCAATGGGAGCAGGAAAATGAATGCCTGATCCAGATCGCATCTTGAGTGTGTACGTCTGTGACCGACTGCAACTTCAGTCGACTGTGCGTGTGTGACCAGCAGCACATCATTCAACTCACCTAGTGCGCTATCAATAATACACATCAACGCCAGCACTTGACCGACAGTCTTAATTTGTGTTATTTTATTTATTAAAAGTAGTCATCTACTGATTCTTGGCAATGGGTTTATTGTAAGAGTAAAAAAAGTATAAAAAAAGCAAAAACTGACCATATATTATTATTTAGTTATTTAAATATAATATATACTAAATATTAATTTAAAATTATTTATTTTGAATTTACTGTTCATCCGCAAGGAAATGCCCCACGGAGGCGAAACGCGGTGCCCACATGCATATATTGAATTCGGGTCGGCGGGTTGTTGCTCCGTCAATTTCAGCGAGACAAGGAAATAGAAAGGATTTATTGACAAGATTTTTTGTACATGCAAAACTTGTTTACACGACAAGCCCAATTAGATACCTTGTGTCCTTGTCAACAACAAGCAAGAAAAAAAAAGAGTTTGTATTCCAACTGACTGACAATTGAATTTCTTAATTTTAGGGGACATTTTTTAGCTTTTTTTTAGGGGAGAGGAGCTGGATATTCGCTGTTGGCACGGCGGTCCCAGGCCCAAGAGTAGAATAAAATGGCCCATCATACATCCATCTTCTCCGCACCACCAGAATCGCTCACCACGCCACCGCCGCCGCCACCTCGCCTCCCCTGCTTGCACACCTCACTCCCCTTGCCTCTTCTCACCACAACGCAGCAACAGAGTCAGCAGGTCCGAGACCCGGAGGGCGCGCGATGGGGTCCTCGCCGGAGCGGGAGCGCAGGGGGGATGGATGATCTTGATTTGCTTGCCGCAGCAGCCGTATCTCGCTCACCGGCCCGGCGACCACCTCCGACCCGGGCAGGCAGGAGCTCAGTCCTCCTCCTCCCCCAGGTCTGGCAGCAAGCAACAACTAATAGAGGTAAATCTGATTTCTGTCGCTGTGACTAGTACTACTATTTACTTTATTGGTTCTACTATATATGGATTGTCCTCGGCAGCTGTTTTTCTCCGCGCAAGTTTAGAGATATATTTCTTCAAGGATTTCAGTTTTACTTGAATCCATTTACAAATCCAAACTAGTATTTTCTTTAGTGTAGCTCCATGGGATGCTATGCTTCACTGGCAGAGATTAGATTAGCTCCGTGGGATGGTTTACTGGCAGATGTAAGTTTAGCTCCATGGGATGCTATGGCCCTACTAGCTTTGGAGCAGAGATGAATATGGAGTTTTAACTTTTAACATACAACTTGGCAGAAATCAAGCTAGCTTTTTTAGAAAAGGCCAGCTGGCCTGGATATTATACATATGATAGATGCTGCCTTGCCAAACTGGTGAGATCCGAGGCTTTGTTTTGTTTTGCCCAATGGGATGCTTTAGCGATGTCACGTGTCTGCCACTCAGCTTGATGCACCTTGGGGACCGGTCTAGTGATCGGCACCAGATCTGAAGCCGAGCACGCTTATTGTTTTGACGGTGTTGCTCCATGGGTTGGGGATGCTCTTTACACTAGCACACAGCCGCGTTGGACGGACCTAATTAACAAAGTCCAGCATACAGTCCGATGCATATATGCATATATCGGTAGTTGATCCATGGGTGTTGGTGCCTTGCTGGCTGCGATTAATCTAGTTAGTCATCAGACCTGCCCCTTGCAGTGGTAGAAAATGGGCCTTTAGTCCCGGTTCACAAAGGCCTTTAGTCCCGGCTGTGCAACCGGGACTAAATATGCGCGACTAAAGACCCCCTTTAGTCGCGCCTCTTACGAACCGCGACTAAAGGCTTTAGTCCCGGTTTTCGTGGCTAACCGGGACTAAAGGCCCGTCCACGTGGGCGCCAGGGGTCCGTCGGGGCGGAGGACCTTTAGTCCCGGTTCTCGTGACTAACCGGGACTAAAGGCCTCCTCCGCAGGTTTAGGGTTTTAACCCCCCTAAACCTGGTTTCTTTTTAATTTGTAGTGTTTTATTTCTTTTATATTTTATTTTGTGTTTTATTTTAATTTTGATGAAGTTTCAGTACACATATTCTACGCTACTATATACATGCATATGAAATTTCAAACAAGAAGAATTCAAGAGGAATATATAATATATATTCAATCTCGGGTGACCATATACAACTTCGAACAAGTTTCCATACACAATTAGGATGGATGACCATATACAACTTCGAACAAGTTTCAATCTCGGGTATGCATATAAATTTCTTCGTCCTCGGTATAGTGTTCTTCTTTAGGATTGATGACTTCCCTCATGAAAAATCCTGCTAATTCATCTTGAATTGGTCGGAAGCGAGCTTCTGGACTAAGCCTCCTCCGCAACTTATCCGTCGCGTTGCGCACACTATCCGATGCCTTCCGCTCAGAGGTGTGTCTCCGGATGTTCTCACAAACATAGTATCCACATAGATTGGTCCCTGGTGGCTGCTTATCCACATTAACTAACCTTCTAAAATCTAGCTCATGTTTGAATTCACCGACAATTTCTTCTGAGAACCGTCTCCAAACCCTACAGGGCAAAGAAAATTAAATGAACAAGGGAGTTATTAGTTACTTGATATTAGGAAATGAACGAAAGACACCGATCGATATAGAGCTCAAATGATTTAAAATAATTACTTTTGCAGCATTTTTCTCATGTTGGCCCAACGCTTTGGATCCGAATCCATAGAGTCCATGATTAAAACTCTCGAGGTGTGAAGTTCAATATTTAGCAAAATCCAGTGGAACCTGCGGACACGTTACATGCACAGTCATGCATAACTCATCGATTAGACATACCATGCATGGAGTAAACAAAAGAGAATGGGCACAAGAGAGAAACACTCACCCAAAATGGTAAGGAAATAGAATATGACTTTTGAGTTGATGCTTTCTAAGAAACTTGTACAAGTCTTTCTCCACGTCTTCGGGGTGATGTTGTAACACATGTCCATTAACGATATGTGGGTCAATGAACCCAACATCATGGATGTTGCTTATTTTGCATTCCCAAATCTTCAATTTGCATATATATATATATATATATATATATAGTGCCGACAATGAAGAACGAGATGAGGTAGAAATAAATCACTTACAGAACGTAGCAACTCAGCATAGATTTGTCGAGGTCGCGCAGATTGAACAACTGGAACAATTCACTCATATGAACTTGTACAGAGTACCGTTTGGTGTGATGCTCCTCTGTAACATCCGCATAAACATATTCTTTGTCGGCCCATGTTATGAATTGCTTGTACCAACGTAGCAGATTTCACATTTGTGGTGGTAGACTCTTTTCCCGCGCAGACTCGACGAGAGGCCCATTCCGCACATATTGTAATGCTATCTCACATACTGGCGCATCCTCAAGGCCTAAGAAGGCACGAAGAGTCAAACCCATCTCGGACGCTTGTTTCATGGCACTCGCTACAGTCAATCCAAGTGCTGCCGCAGCTGCTATGATCTCGGGGTCCTCTTCCGGACCAGCTTTCACTATGAGCGGGGGGATCGATTGTTTCTTCTGCATCCCGAGCTGGTCAACTTGTTTCCCGCTTTTTTTACTTTCTTCTTTCTCCTCCTTCAATATTTTTGCTTGCCTACGAAGTTCATGTCCATAGTCGTCAGGCATATTCAGCTCGGCTTGGGACGGTGTCGTCAAAAAATCCTTAGCCCACTTCTTTTGCTTCTCAGTGAATACTTGCTTGGGCTCAGGCTCTTTTCTCGCCTTCATATCCGCCTTCCATTTCTCATAATCAGCAGACGCGGCCAATTTGGTTTCAGCTTCACTAAGTTCCCAAGGCCTTGGGAGGAGAGGCTTCAGTGATGGCTCTGGTACCCTTGTGGTCTTAGGTACATAAGGGTCCGGGTTAATAGTCCAGGAGCGGGTTTCCTTGCTGTCCGCCTGCTTCTGCTTCTTTGCCGGAGGTGGATTGGGGGGCGTCGTACCCGCCGGAGGAGGATTGGGGGGCGTCGTACCCGCCGGAGGTTGTGGATCGGGGGACGGCGTCGAATGGCGTGAAGGAGGTGTAGGTGAACCACCACGACCACCACCACCGCCACCACCGCCACCACCACCACCACCACCATCGGAGGGGGGTGGACTTGCTAGCCTTGGCGCCTCGCCTGGAAACACTATGTACTTCTTTTTCCATAGAATGAACTGGCGCTTGACATCTCCAAGTCTTCTCTCCCCTTCGGGTGTAGGTTTGTCAATCTCCAGGTCCTCAAACCCTTGGACTATGTCTTCCACCGTGACACGAGCATAGCCATATGCAATGGGGTTGTTGTGGTGGAGTGCTCCAGGTGTACAGGGTAAAGCATTGCCGCTAGCTACCTTCGTGGAAACGTTCCCCACGGGATAATGCAGATCACATTCTTTCATCTCCTTTACATCATCCACGGGGTAGTGAGGCTCCGGTGCACGAATCTCGATCATCGGTGCACTAGCACCAGGCGGGGCATCCGTGGAAGCCACGCTGCTTCTCCGCTGCTGGCTTCCGCGATCCGCTTCATGATCTTCATGCGGCCCTGCAGCCGATTTTTCTTTTACTAGTTCATGCACGGTCTGCTTCAACTCATGGAGTTCCGATGCAAACTTCGCCATAAGATCTGCATCCCGGTCCGTCTTTCTCTTACGGCTTCTGTAACAGTACGGGTCATTGTCCTGGGAAAACCCTACTTTCCACGGAACTTTGCCTTTGCCTCGTACACGTCCTCCGTGTTCATCATTCCCGAGGGCTGTTGTCAGTGCGTCTTTCTCTCTGTTGAACTTGATCAAGCCCTCTTGAGCTTGGGTCATTGCGTCAATAAGGGCTTGGGTGGGAGCAAACTTTTTCTGCCGGTGAACACACACCCCTGTCTCCGGGTCTAGCAATCCCCCATGCCCGTACCACCAGCTTTTGGCCCTTGGGTCCCATCCCTCTGTACCTAGAGGGATTCCTCGCACCCTCAGGTCCTCCTCCATCTTCTGCCACCTAGGCTCCGAAAGGCGGTATCCTCCTGGCCCCATAATATGATGGAACTTTTTCTTACTCGCATTATCCTTATTTTTTTTCGATATTTCCTTGAAATGCTCCGATTGCTTTTGCCTCACAAATTCTGGCCAATCATCTTTCAGTTTCTCATGTTGTCCATTGAAATCCGGAGTCTTGCCCTTGTTGACATAGTCACGGGTTAAATTTTTCTTGAAGTTCCGGAATGCTTCGCCCATCTTCTGAAGAGCGAACTCTTTAACTAGCCTCCTCTCACGTCCACCCGGAACCTCGTTACCGAATTCATCGACTTTGTTGTATTCCGAAGGTAGAATGAAATGTTCCATAAGCTTTCTCCAGCAATCCTTTTTCGTTCTCTTGTCGACAAAATTGAAACCAAGACGTGCCTTCTTTGGCTCCTTCCATTCCTGGACGGTGATCGGGACGTTGTCTCTAACAACGACTCCGCATTGGTTGATAAACTTTGAGGTGTGCTGTAGGGGCTTGCCGGTTTCACTGACAAACTCAATGGCATATGTTTCTCCTGTTTTCATCGCCTTGGATTTGCCACGCTTTGTCGGTCATCTGGGTCTTGAAACCATTCCGGATGCCGGTCATCTGGGTCTTTCAAAAGTTGCTGGTCCTGCCGTGCTTCCTTTGTATCATTTGTCTTCTCATACACGCCCAAGAAGCTTAGCAGGTTCACGCAAATATTCTTCGTAACATGCATCACGTCGATTGCAGAGCGGACATCTAGGACTTTCCAATATTCTAGCTCCCAAAATATAGATTTCTTCTTCCACATGGGTGCGTGCCCGTCAACTCCCCGCGGAACTGATTGTCCGCCAGGACCCTTTCCAAAGATGACTTTCAAATCCTTGACCATATCAAATATCTCAGCACCAGTACGTTCCGCAGGCTTCGGCGGTGATCTGCCTTGCCGTTGAAATGCTTGCCTTTCTTTCTTACGTTGTGATTTCGGGGAAGAAATCGACGATGACCCAGGTACACGTTCTTCTTACAATTACCCAAACGTACACTTTCAGTCTCATGTAAGCAGTGCGTGCATGCATCGTATCCCTTATTTGTCTGTCCCGAAAGGTTACTGAGAGCAGGCCAGTCGTTGATGGTTACAAAAAGCAACGCTCGTAGGTCAAATTCCTCTCCTTTGTGCTCATCCCAGACACGTACACCAGGTCTGGCCCACAACTGTAAAAGTTCATCAACTAATGGCCTTAGGTACACATCGATGTCGTTCCCGGGTTGCTTTGGACCTTGGATGAGCACTGGCATCATAATGAACTTCCGCTTCATGCACAACCAAGGAGGAAGGTTGTAGATGCATAGAGTCACGGGCCAGGTGCTATGGCTGGAGCTCTGCTCGCCAAAAGGATTCATGCCATCAGTACTTAGACCAAATCTTATGTTCCTTGCGTCAGCTGCAAAATCTTTGAACACTGTCGATCTTTCTCCATTGCGTTCCATCAGCGGTGTGTCTCAACTCCCCGTCGGACTTACGGTCCTTTTTGTGCCATCGCAACGACTTGGCATGCTTTTTGTTCCTGAACAGACGTTTCAACCGTGGTATTATTGGAGCATACCACATCACCTTGGCGGGAACCCTCTTCCTGGGTTTCTCGCCCTCAACATCGTCAGTAGGGTCATCGCCTCTGATCTTATAACGCAATGCAGTGCATACAGGGCATTCATTCAAATTCTCGTATTCACCGCGATAGAGGATGCAGTCGTTAATGCATGCATGTATCTTCAGAACCTCTAAACCTAGAGGGCAGACAACCTTCTTTGCTTCGTACGTACTGGCGGGCAACTCGTTATTCTTCGGAAACATATTCTTCAACATTTTCAGCAAATTTTCAAATGATGAGTCACCTACACCTTCCTGTGCCTTCCATTTTAGCAAATCCAGTGTGCAGCCCAGCTTTTTCAGACTATTATCGCATCCTGGATACAACGACTTTTTGTGATCCTCTAACATGCGATCCAAATTCTCCCTATCCTTGTCAGTTTCGCAGCGTCTCCATGCATCAGCAATGGTCCGACCAAGATCATCAGCGGGCTCATCATGTGCCTCTTCTTCACCTTCACCTAACCCTTCCCCACCTTCAGCATCATCCTCCATGAAAGTATCACCGAAATGATCATGATAGTTGTCATCGATATCATCCCCTTCTTCATCTTCTTCCATTCTAACCCCTCTTTCTCCATGCTTGGTCCAACAATTATAGCTTCGCATGAAACCGTGCCGAAGCAGGTGCATGTGAACGTCTCTTGAGGAGGAGTAACCCTTCTGATTCTTACAGACAGCACATGGACAGATAATAAAACCTTGTTGCTTGTTCGCATTTGCCACTACGAGGAAATCTTTCAAACCCGTAGTGAACTCGCCGGAGAGTCGGGGACCGTACATCAATTGCCGATTCATCTGCATTATTATTATATAAAGTATATAATTAACCATCATGCATTTGTTAAACTAACTAGCTAGAAATAATACAAATTAAACAATGAACTACACACATGCATATTTTATCAATGACACATGAAATTCAAGTTGCTAACCGCGATCGCGGAGGAAAAATAAATGAGAAAGCTCAAGTGTGGCTCGGACACTTCATATCATGTTTGTTTCAGGCTCTCGGGCATTTCATCGAACACCTTGTGTGCATAGGAGGAACCAAAAGCAAACCCACCAACCCCTTCTGAATATTGTGAAGTGAGCTGAGTGAAGTGAAGTGAGCTGAGTCCTATATATAGGGATGGGCCTTTAGTCCCGGTTGGCCTGGCCAACCGCAACTAAAGGCCTTCGGGGACCTTTAGTCCCGGTTGGCCGCCCCTCCCGTCCGCCAGCTGGATGGGCCTTTAGTCCCGGTTGGCCTGGCCAACTGCGACTAAAGGCCTTCGGGGACCTTTAGTCCAGGCCAACCGGGACTAAAGCCCCTCCCGTCCGCCAGCTGTTGACCGAGCGCGCTGGGCCCAGATAGTTGGTCGCGGGTCTCCTCCCGAACCGCGACTAAAGACCCCTTTTGTCGCGGTTCGATTATTTTGGGGACTAATTGGGGCGTATGGAAGCTTCTTTTTCTACTAGTGTAGTTAATGCACCACATTTCCACCCTCTGTCCTCAGCTGAGCAACACAACTCTCATCCAGATACCCCTCGCCGGTGACTGCATCCACAACGTGCGCCGGCCGGACGGCAGGCGCCACCCCTCTCGTGTGTTTACGTAAGTGCTTTTTATTCGTTGCTCTCCTGCCCCTCCTTATACTTGCTAGCAACGACTTACAAGTATAACTAATATCCTCTGTAGTGAGTATCATTTACTGCTATGTTGCATCACCTTTATGAATTTCTGTTGATTCATCGCTACATCACTAATCCTAAATACATCGCCGCAGGATGGATGTGCTCCTCAACGCAGCACAATGGGTGGTGGGCAAGGCGCTGGCCTCTGTTGCTGATGGCGTGCTGGAGGCTTGGGGTGCCACCAAGAACTTGGGTGTCAACATCGAGGCCTTAAGGATGGAGCTGCTGCTCGTGAAGGCCACCCTCGAAACTGCCAGCTACAAGCAGGTCGATGGCCCGGCCATGCAAGAGCTCCTGGGGAAGCTGCGTGACTCGGCGCTCTCTGCCGAGGACTTGTTGGATGAGCTGGACTATTTCCGCATCCATGACCAGCTCCATGGCACATACGATGCTGCAGACCAGCATGCCAAGGGCGGCTTCCGCGACCTTGCCCTCAACGTTCGTCACGCAGCCAAAGCTGTTGGCAAACTGACATTTGTATCTTCATGCTACTGGTCTGCTGCTAATCCAACAGGTGATTCTGGAGAAGATGCAGGACAGCGGGCAAGCTGTTGTCCTTGGTCACGTGCTAGGCAGAGGCCACCCGGCAATTCATCCTCAACGCCAAATGCCAATCAAGAGGTTAGTGTATGCATGCCCAAGCTCGATAAACTTGTCCCTTGCTCATCTTCTACACATGCTCATGATGATCATTTTGTCCAGCCAACTCTTTGTGGTGGGGCCCACAGAGAACCACCAATGCTGGGTTTTAATAGGGTTGATTTCTCTGAAAGAATGAGGCACATTGTAGAGGAATTGGAGCATGTGCGTAGAGAGGCTACTCAGATTCTGCAGAGTTGTGACCGTATAACTATTCCAGATGTTTCCCAGAGTCGTCCCATTACTACCGGTCAAAGTATAGATCCAAAATTGTATGGAAGGGACCATATCATGGATACCATCATACATGATATGACCAAGGGTAAATACCTTAGCAATGATCTAACTGTGCTTCCGATTGTTGGTCCAGGGGGAATTGGAAAAACAACTCTGATACAACACATATATAGAAACCAGCAAGTTCAAAATCATTTCCAAGTTATTATTTGGGTATGTGTGTCACTCAGTTTCAATTTGAACAAGCTGTTAGAAGAGATTAAAACATACATCCCTCGGGTTGAAGGGGAAAAGGATGGTAGGGCTGAGGAGCTGATTGAACAAAGATTAAAATCTAAAAGGTTTTTGCTTGTACTGGATGATATATGGGAGTTTAGTGACACGGATGATTGGAAAAGGTTATTGTTGCCACTCAAAACATCGCAAGCAATGGGTAGCATGATTCTGGTCACAACTAGGTTTCCAAAAATAACAAAGATGGTTGGAACAGCTAAACATATAGAATTGCAAGGGTTAGAATCTGAAGAATTTAGGAAGTTATTCCTTGCATTTGTCTTTGGCAATGAGCCCGCTAGAAGTGATCAGTATGTTTTCCTCGAGATTGGAAATAAGATAATGGAAAAACTAAGGGGCTCCCCTCTTGCTGCAAAAACAGTTGGTACATTGTTAAGTAAAGACCTTAGTTTGCATCATTGGAGAAGGGTCTTAGAAAGTAAAGAATGGGAGACACAGACCGATGCCAATGGCATTATGCCTGCATTGAAGCTTAGTTATGACCATCTTCCTTTCCAACACCAACAATGTTTCTCCTTTTCTGCATTGTTTCCTGAAGATCACAAGTATAGTGCCAGCCAGCTAATCAACTTGTGGATTGGATTAGGTATCTTACAACCTGGTGCACGAAACCAAACACTTCAACTTACAGGCTCGAACAATTTAAAGGATCTGGTGGCATGGGGATTTTTCAGAGAGGAGAGTGCTTATGGTTATCCATGTTATGTTATGCATGACCTGCTACATGATTTAGCATTGCAAGTTGCATCTCATGAATGTCTTACTGTGCATCATTCTAGTGTGAGATTAGAAGAAATTAATCCAAACATCCACCACCTGTCAATAATCATAGATGATGTTGATAAAATTTCTCTTGAAAAGCTTAAGAGGCAATTGAGAAAATTAAAGGCAAGCTTGAAGGTTAAACAGTTGCATACGTTGATGTTATTTGGAGAAGTGGATGAAAGCTTTGTCAGCATTCTGGGTGATTTGTTTAGGGAAGCAAATGCTCTTCGTGTTCTCCGTTTGGATAAAATCTCCTTTTCAGTTGAGTCCATATTACATAACTTTTCAGCACTTGTTCATCTACGGTACCTATATCTGGAGACAAAGTGTGAGAGGGAGATGCATTTACTACTTATCATTTCTAGATTTTATCATTTAAGGATTTTGTCTCTAGGGTCATGGTGCCCAAACTGTCATTTGCCCAAAGAGTTGAGCAACCTTGTAAACATGCGTCGGTTTTATACACTAGCTGATGAGTTGCATTCTGATATTGTCAATGTGGGAAAACTCAAACACTTAGAGGAGTTGATGGTATTTAGAGTCAATAAAAAAATTGAAGGGTTTGAGCCAAGTCAACTAGAGCATTTGACTGAACTAAGGGAGCTTGGCATCTATAACCTTGAGAATATACACACTAAAGAAGAAGCAGCCAAAACAAAGCTGGGAGAGAAAATCCACTTGGAGAAGTTAACATTAGACTGGGATAATGAGCGGTCTAATACCGAGCCAGGTGCAGAAGCAGTTGTCCTTGAGAACCTTCAACCACATAGATATCTTCAGGAGTTGTGCATTAGAGGGCACAAAGGCTCTTCTTTTCCAACATGGCTGGGTGATAAGGTCACTGTTGAATCTCTTCATCTCTCTGGTGTTTCTTGGCAATGTCTCCCTCCTTTGGGGAAGATGTGGGGCCTTGGTAAAGTAATATTGGAACATATTCCCGCAATGGAGGAGTTTGTTATAGAGCAAAGCCTTTGCAAGCTAATAAGGGTTGAGCTTGTTGGCTTGGGAAGTTTTGGAAAATGGGTAGCATCACAGGATGCGGATCATATGTTTCCTCTTTTGCAAGTATTGATTATAAAAGACTGCCCTCAACTGTTGGAGTTGCCATTTGCAAGCCAGATTGTTTACACATCAGATCAAGGCCAGAATAGTGATTGGTTTCCCAAACTGCAAGAGCTTCAG
Organism: Triticum aestivum; assembly: GCF_018294505.1. Classification (NCBI taxonomy): domain Eukaryota; kingdom Viridiplantae; phylum Streptophyta; class Magnoliopsida; order Poales; family Poaceae; genus Triticum; species Triticum aestivum. The sequence goes on from NC_057814.1 coordinate 641,453,394, forward strand.
ATAGAGAAGTGTCCAGAACTGTTGTTAGTGGCTCATATCCCACGGACTGAAACTCTGCATAGTGTGAACATAAGTGATGTCAAGCTACTAGACAAGCTCGAGTACTCAACAAATTCCTTCTTTGGGGGACGCTGTTTGGATATTGCAGGAAAGGATGATTTGCAGAGCTTAGATGAGGTGGTAGCATTCAGCAAGCTGGCAGGCCTTGAGCATTTGTACCTCCACAAGTGCCCAGCTCTGAAGTCAAAGCACCTTCTGCTGTTGACCTCACTGAAGAAGTTGATGGTAGAGGGTTCAGATGGTGTGGTTGTAGAGGGTTCAGAGGGTGATGTGGAATGGCAGCACCCCCTTAAGCATCTTGTGGTCGAGGGCGAGGAATCACGTGCGAAGGAATTGACAGAGCTCCTCACCCACCTCCCAAGCATCTCCGAATTAGAAATCATAAAATGTGAAAAGATAACACAACTGGCAGTCGGGTTGGATGTGCAACAAACAACGTCAGCAGCAGCAGCTACGGAGGTGGATGAGAAAGAAGATGATGATTCAGGGCTGCTGCTCTTACCTTCCCATCTCTCTGACTCACTGCAGGTGTTGAGCATCGAGAGTTGTCCAGAGCTGGTCATGGTGGACCCCACTTCAACTTTTCTTCCTGCCAGAGGAGCAGCAGGAGGAGGGCTCCAGGCCCTGCGGTCCCTCAAGACTCTACAAATTTACTTCTGCCCAAAGATACTATCCGCAAAGAGTTCTCCATCCTGCTGTCCTTTTCCATCCTCTCTGCAAGAGCTCCGTGTTGAGGGTGTGGAAGGCATGGGGACCCTGGGGCATCTCCTTACCGCTGGGGGACAGCTCATACTGTTAAGCATTGGTGGCTGCCCTGGATTCTTTGCTGGATGGGATCAGGAGTTAAAGCAGCAGCTTCTGAATGGAGGAAAAGAGCAGGAACTGCAGCAGCTTGTTTCGCCCCAGAATGGATGCAAACTGCAGGAGCTCTATACGGATGATGCCATGGGACTCCTATCTGTGCCCATCTGCAACCTCCTGTCTTCCTCCCTCAGCATCCTGGGCTTCTTTGGCAACCAAGAGATGGAGTGCTTTACTAAGGACCAAGAGGACGCCCTTCACCTGCTCGTCTCCCTCGAGAAACTGATGTTTATCAACTTGAGCAAGCTTCAGAGCCTCCCTGCAGGGCTGCAAAAGCTCACCAACCTCAAGGAATTATCGGTCTACTCATGCCCGGTTGTCCGGTCGCTGCCAGAGGATGGCCTCCCCAAATCACTTCAAGAATTAGATGTCTGGAACTGCGGCAACACGGAGCTAACATAGCAGTGCGAGGGGTTAGTGGGAACCATCCCAAAAATCAACCTGCGATTGTGGAACTGATCCAAGGTAACAAAAGCTACTTCCTTGTTTGTCCACATCCGTTCCCAGATCCCACAATCACCCTTGCCTTTTCCCCCTGCAACATAAACTAATTAGTGCTTATTTTCATCTGCTATGCAGGTCTCTGCCTTGGGAGTTCCCGTGTACATTCTTCTAGCCTTGTACACTTGTAAATAAATCTGGTAAGTACATGTAACTTTAAACTTTACTCCTGCTGTTTCATATCAATTATTAAGACGTGTTCTCCATTCCTCTTGTCTTCTCAATCACATGTTCAGAAAACCAGTCTGGTTATCAGTTACTGCTTTATGAAGTTTCTTTGTTTTTTTGGGCAGGTGTTCTTCTCATAGGGTTCTGCGTGCTTTGCATGTACATTTGGATTTTCATTACTCCTCAAAGATTCGATGGTCTACTATGTAGTTCCGGTGTGAGAATCAGAATATTACAATAGCATAATTCAGAAATGAATTCGACTTCGATGCTGCATTATTGATATTACCAGAAACCTTCTACCTTCCTGTTCACAAATCTGGTATGTACATCTAACTGGATCTTAACTCCTGATCTACCATATATCAGATTGCCATTTTTGTTCCCAGAGGAGTGAAAATGGTTTTCCTATGAAACAATTGTTTAACAATTGATTCTCCATGTGCCCTGTCTTCGTACATACCAGTTGATAAAATCACTATAATTTTCAGTTAATGCCTTATGGGAGTTTCTTTGTTTTACTTCCTGGACGAAAATCAAAAAACCTTTCTTGTATTCGTAGGCTTCTACATACTTTGCATTTAAATTTCGGTAGCCATCACTCATCGGGACTTCGTGTACACTACTAAATTGACTGTCGAGATCAAGATATTACCACGAAATGATTGGAGAATAAGTCAGCCTTCAGTGTTCTGCTATTGATACAAGGTTTGTAATTTTTTTATCACTGCTACATGCTATCATTAATAGGTTTCCTGGCGTTCAACATTTTGCTTGACTTGTTGTGCAGGTGTTCTTATCCTTGTTCTCATAGGCTTGTTTGTAATTTGCATTTAAATTTTGGCCGGCATCGCTGGTCAAGACTTGGTGGGTGTACCTGGCAACTTTGGTTGTGAGGTTCAAAATATCACCACATAATAGGCGAGACTTCTGTGCTTCGCTACTGATATTAAGGTTTGCCATTTTCTCACCCACTGCTACATTGCTCTTGATGCTGGTATGGTTCCAACATTCACCATTTCTCTTGGCTTGTTAGGTATTCATCATGTTTGCGCTGGTATGGTTCCTGGTACTTCTCGTTTGCAATTGGTCGCTACTCACAAGACTTGGCGGTGTACCTAGACAGTTTTCAGTTTTTCACTCTTTGCAATCCTTATTTCAAATAGCATATACTCTCAGAACCTTACATCAGTTACGATATTAATTTAGTTGATAGATCATCTGCTGAGCCGCATGAGAATGGTACTACCCATTGGATCCAACTTCATATATTCAGATGTCAGGCTATCACTGAAAGGTTTGTCTCTTATCCCTTTGCATCTGTATGGAAGGCGTTTCTGGGAAAAAGTTGGAATGTGAATTGACTTGTGCTTCCAAAGTTTCAGATGGAACAAAGATTCTTCCTTTGCTTGATAGCCGTGGCATGTGGTACAACTATGGAACTACACAACACAGTAGTTGAAATACTGAATGGTTGAAGCTATAGTGGAGGTAATAAGCTGTGTGCATATTTCAGAACCTATTAGTAATAATCAAAACAAACTTATTATGTTGACATCTGCATCTTGGCTTTATATTACGTAGAAATTTGTTGACCTCTGCATCTCGGGAAAACATTACACAGAAATTACCTTTGTTAAGCTTGCCATTGTTGTTTCATCAGTCTAGTAAACAGAGTTGGAAAATACTTTTGTTCCACAATCCAGGGCAGTCTCTCTTAAGGTTTAGAGAGGATCTCCATTTTGTTGGCACTTATTTTTTTAATCTTTAGACTGACTGTAATTATTGTTATTATTTTGTTTGCATTCGTATCCGTGACAAAATAGTGCAATTTTGATCTGATCAGTCAACACTTGATCAGGATTCTTGCTGTGACAGGAATTTAGTTGCTGCTGGGTTGCTTACATGTGAATTTTGCCTACTAGTGACTGATTTGTGAGTGCCTAACTCTTATTGCCATTTTCCCTACTGCAGTCAGATCCATACTGTCAGTGGAGCTAATTACTGCCAGTTATGATGTTACTAGAGTTTTGTTGATCAATGTCATTTGAGGCAACGGATCGAATTGGCTAAAAGATGTGGTTGAGCCAGCCAGTTTCTCCTACTGTAACTTCCACAAAAAAAAAGGTTTTCAAGTTGTACTGCACCGACTTCGTGAGTATCCTTATTAAATTGTGGTGTATCTATGAAGTCCCACGCCATGTTATATATGTACATATTGACTTATTCCTCATCCTATTTTTTTCCTTGGTTGCAGTGAACCAAACACATCTTCATTCTTCAGCCCACAACACTGGTGGCTCCTTGATCGAAAGCCGGTGCGATGAGAGAACTCCAACCAGGCCAATCATTTCTACCTTCGCATGTATGGTTTGCACTATACTGTCCTCTAGCGTTTGGTTCATTCTGCATTTTCCCCTGCTAGATCGGTGACAAGTGCTTAACTACGTTTTTTTGTGTGGGTTCCTTCTCTTTGCCAGCATCTATAAGATGGAAAGCAGTGGCGAAATGATCAGTGTTTGCTTCACAACAATAGAATGCTGCTCGTCCAGCTTCCTTGAAGTCTAGCGGCTTACTCTATTGGATATAGGCACTGTTGAAAGTTGAAACAAGGTGGAGGGGCATGGGAGATGAAGAAGAGGTGGACCAAGTGCACCAAATCCTGGGTGCAGATGGAGGCGGCGATTGGTAGTTGCAAAAGGTGAAGGGGTAGGGGACGGCGGTGGAAGAGGAGTGCGCCGCAGGCGCAGGAGGAGAATGACGCTATCAGATCATGAGGAACTACAGTAGCATTTACTGCACATTGGCATCTTTTCGGAAGTGGAACAGCAAGGGGGGGAGTTTGTATTAATTCTCTTGCTTATTCCTGTGTTTCTTCCAAAACAGAAACAGAGGAAAAAAGAAACTGAGGACTTTTTCTTTCAGCAACGGTGGGATGTGTTAGTAGACTAAATTACTCGTTAACTGTGGAAAGACTTGACTTGCTGTCAGAGGGGATCCCTTCCTTGATGAACAATGAATGTTTGGATCCATCTGTCAACGAACTTGCTCCTGAGACATTGTTAATCATCACACCCCTATATAAGACAATATTATCTATATTTGACCACTATAGGCTTTAGCAGATTCCATTTTGTCAGATGCATGAATGGGTTCTGTCTTCATTCTGATTGGAGAAAAAATTGTATTCCTTACACACGTGCATGTGCGGAACATGGATGTGATGCATTCAGTTGTTTGGGTTACAGCATATATATCATTATCATGTCCACTTACAACTGAAACATCACGCAAAACATCAGCACGCATACTACTGCTTGCTATTGCTATACATACTAGTATAGATTCAACTAGGATTCAGAAATGTTCATGTGATTACGCAGCTCAATTAATTTTATAGACTAGCTTCACGATCAGCACCTCGCTCATTTTAGCATTTGCCTTGGCTAGGGGATCCTTGCATGGCGGTGGTTCGCTACTCTGGCAAGCTTCGTCACCGGCTTGATATGTTGGCTTCGGAGAAGATATGGCTTCACACACTCTGACAGCTTCTGCTCGCCGGCCTAGAGCTCGTAGAGCAGCGTGCCGGAGCTCTCTTGGCCGTCAGCATCCAATGTGGTGCCGCAAACCCAGGGTACCAGACACATACCAAAGGCATGCCGTCCAGTTCGTAATTTACAATGCCGACAGTGACATGCATCTGAAATTCTGAATGTACAACATCCCAAGACATGATGCCATGACCCTGATCAATCAGTTTTTGAACCACACAGCATTCTGTGTAAATTAAGAAGACACACGCAGGACAATTAATTGCCTCAGTAAAGAATGACAGTAACACACAACAAAAGGGCAGCAGGAACGTGCTTCAGTAACTACTCTGTTTCCTTCAGAAAATATACTTTTCTCACCACAAGATCATTCTACTTTTATACTCTACCTAGTCAAAATAAGAACCGACTGAACAATTGATCGAATGCAGCAAATATAGCTTAAACAACCTGCACGTTCAACGCCCAGCCACACCAAAATGTCTTGTGCATATATAAAAAAAACAGAGCAACATATAAGGTTTGAAATCCAACTGATGTGACACCGTATGAAAATAAATAAAGATACATCGCCTAAGACTGGCTATGGCGAAAACCGTGGCTTCCAAACAATTATGGGAACTAAATTCATAATACGACATCTTCCCTGCAACATTCTAAAGGCACCACCTACCACCGGTCCGATGTTTGGTTTCAACTGATGATGAGGTATGTTCATTCTTTGTGCTGACTGCTGCAAAAAAAAAATCAACGTTGATTGCCCGCGATTCTGGGAAGCACATATTTAATGAAACCATTAAACTATGTCGTTTTTGCAGCCCTCGAGATGATAGCATCCAACGAGTTAGTCACATAGCTCATGCAATCATGACAGTATGTTATACATTAGTTGTATAAAGTCCAATGAAATGAAGCGAGCCATGAACTGCAGGATAGTTCTCTTCCAGTGTAGCACAATTCTCTATCTGACTCCCATCATTCTTACCTCCAGGCAGGTTTGGGCCATTTGCCGATCATCAATCTGCAGGTGAGCACTTGCCCACTAATAACAGAGCAACCTGACTAGAACAAATTAACATGTAGGACCAGCTTGAGGCAACCTACACATTAATTACCATCACATGCAGGTGAGCACTTGCCCAAACAGCCGTGCATGCTCACTCACTGCCATTATGCTTACAGATTCTTAAGCTTACAACACGAAAAATAATAATTAAACATAGTCTGTAGTCTCTCCATGGAGATACACTATCGATTGGGTTGTTCTTTCAACTACAAAAGCTAACTGTCAACAGTAAAAAAAATACACAATGCTCTTCTTTGCCTGATATATGAAAAAACATATTTTAGCCCTTGGTTGAGACGAAACGGTGTAGGGCCAAACCATTAACATTGCGCCATGAAGGGCCTGCACTGCATTCAGTGCTAACCAAGCTGAGCAGCGCAGGATAAAGATCAGTCAACATGGCTAGTCTCCCTCGCACCTGCACACATTTAATTTAATTTTAGACTGGAGGAGATATTGAGATAATGTATATAACTCTGCATGCATACTGTTGAGCTGGGTTTAAGCGTATCACGTTTACATTTTTTATCATGTATCATAGTCTAGAGCAGCTTACTTAAATGGCTGAATTACGTATAGCATTGGATGGAGGAACAACGAAAGCAATAATTACATTAGAGCTAGCCAATCAATTAGCAATATCGGTACATCGTTTATAGGTTTATCGATCGGCTTAGTTTCTTTTCAAGTAAAAGTTGTAAAACCCACTTGCAGACGGATTAAATGAATTCCGAATAGTATGATTAAAAGTACCGAATTGAAGAATATAACTAGCTTCGAGGATACAAACATGTCGAATGAGTTAACTATCTATCATTTGATTTCTCCACTATTACTTATTCGTTATTTGTTGTTTTATCTCTCAAGGGTGAAAATAACTACATTGAATGATAACACACACGAAACAGAGATGCTACAAGCTTGTCAACCTAGCGAACCTAGAATTTTTCAAATGCTTGTCGTTCTATCTATAATGAATGATAACATAATAAATAGTATAACTATAATAGTCTATATATCAAAGGTGTTCAAGTATCCATGAACAAAACAAAGCAAGACTAGGTTACTGCTACAATACAAGGACTAGGGATGAATAATCAGCTGCCACATAGAAACTCTTGAAAGAATGATAGCAAGCAATATAATTATGGGCTTTACAAAGCTTCCTAGATTGCAATGACTTAAGTTGAACCATGTAGAAACTGCCTTTCACATATAATAATATCCCATCAGTGTCCTCCACATATCCAAGCATCAATTTGAAGCATCCCTTCTCTCCTTCGACCCAAGGAGGAAGACCAAGAATGTTATGCATTTCAATGGTCTTCCACAACACCCAGGTGGCAACACCGTGACAATTGACCTTCCTCTGCCACACTTTAATGTTATGGTAATGATGTGACTTTTTTTCAAAAAGGGGGGACTCCCCGACCTCTGCATCAGAACGATGCATACGGCCACATTTATAGATAAAAAAAGGATGTTAAACAAGGTCTTAAAGTCTGAAAACAAATAAATGGCTAGCTCACAAAGAGCCACAACGCCAAAAACAAAAGGCCCAAAAGCCACAACCGGCTGGCAAAACAAAGATAGGTAAACTGATCACCTATCCTATTACATGACCGCCATCCAAATCGGTTGAAGATATCCTGCGCTACCATCTCCCACCGGACAGATCCAGTAACCAAACGCTCCCTGGCCTCCGTCAGAGTGAGTAAGGACCACATACGGATCAGCGCAGTAGCTCGGAATAAAACCTGCAAAAAATGAATAGTTGTTGTTCTGTTAAAAGCCAAATCATTTCTGCAGTTCCAAATTGCCCATAACAACGCACATACTCCTACGCGAATGTGTCTAGCTGTTTCAGACTCTGTCACAACAAGCCACGTTCCAAATAACGATCTGACCGAATTCGGAGGAGTAATGTTAAAGGCAATTTGCACCGTGTGCCACAACACTCTCGCCAACGGGCAATCAAAGAAAAGGTGCTTGATAGTTTCATCCCGATCACAGAAACTACACCTAATAGATCCTGTCCAGTTGCGCTTAACCAAATTATCCTTTGTTAAAATGACTTGTTTATGTACAAACCACATAAACACTTTAATTTTTAAAGGAACCTTGACTTTCCAAACATGTTTGGAACTAGGAATAACACTAGAGTTGATGACATCGATATACATCGACTTGACTGTGAATTCTCCAGACCTAGTAAGCTTCCAACACAACTGATCGGGCTGATGAGCTAGCCGAACCTCCATCAGTCTACTCACCAGATGAAGCCATGCTTCCCATCGGTCGCCAATAAGCACCCTCCTAAACTGAATATTAAGGAGAATGGATTGCATAATCGTTGCAACCAGAGCATCACGTCGCTGAACAATACGATACAGGGACGGATACTGAAGCGCCAACGACGTTTCACCAAGCCAAGTGTCCTCCCAGAAGCGAGTGGTGTTACTATTACCGACAATAAACTTTGTTCTATTAAAGAAAGCAGCTTTGACTCTCATGAGCCCCTTCCAAAACGGCGAGTCAGTCGGTCTCACTGTCGCCTGTGACAAAGTCTTAGATTGCAGATACTTGCTACGGAGAATCTGCGCCTAAGTTGCCCCAGTCTCAACTGATAACTTATACAACCACTTACTGAGAAGGCATTTGTTCTTGACTTCAAGATTCTCAATACCAAGGCCCCCTGGTCCTTTGGTCGACAGATGATATCCCATTTGGTGAGTCGGTATTTTCTCTTTAGTTCATCACTCTGCCAGAAGAATCGGGATCGATAGAAGTCCAGCCTTTTCCTAACCCCAACTAGGACTTCAAAGAAAGATAAGAGAAACATAGGCATACTCGTGAGCACCGAATTAATAAGAATCAATCGGCCTCCATATGACATGAGTTTGCCCTTCCAGCAACTCAGTTTCTTCTCAAACCGATCCTCGATGCACTTTCATTCTCTGTTTGTCAGCTTACGATGGTGAATGAGTATACCTAGGTACGTGAAAGGTAATGCTCCCAATTCGCATCCAAACAATTGCTTATAAGCCTCTTGTTCCTCATTGGCTCTACCAAAACAGAACAACTCGCTTTTATGGAAGTTAATCTTCAAACCGGTTAATTGTTCAAATAAGCATAACACCAGCTTCATATTTCTCGCTTTTGCCAAGTCGTGCTCCATAAAGATGATTGTATCATCAGCGCACTGCAGGATGGACACACCACCATCAACTAGATGAGGCACCAAGCCACCCACCTGACCGGCCTCCTTTGCCCTACCTATCAAGATTGCCAACATGTCAACGACGATGTTGAACAGAATAGGAGACATTGGATCACCTTGTCTCAGGCCCTTGTGCGTCTGGAAATAATGACCTATGTCGTCATTCACTTTAATTCCAACACTCCCTTTTTGCGTGAAAGATTCTACTTGGCATCGCCAAGCTTCATTAAAACCCTTCATGCGTAAGGCTTGTTGAAGGAAAGGCCATTTGACTTTATCGTACGCTTTCTTGAAATCCACCTTGAAAACAACTCCATCAAGTTTTTTTGTGTGAATCTCATGGAGCGTTTCATGAAGGACCACAACCCCTTCGAGGATGTTCCTGTCCGGCATGAAAGCAGTTTGAGTAGGCTGCACCACAGCATGCGCAATCTGTGTGAGCCTATTCGTCCCGACCTTGGTAAAATTTTTGGAACTAACATTAAGAAGACAGATGGGCCTGGATTGCTCGATCCTCACTGCCTCTGTCTTCTTAGGAAGCAGGGTTATCGTTTAAAAATTCAGCTGAAAAAGGTGAAGCTGGCCAGAGAATAAATCATGGAACAACGGCAACAGATCTCCTTTAATAATATGCCAGCACTTCTTATAAAACTTAGCCGGGAATCCATCCGGGCCGGGAGCCTTATTATTTTTCATCTGCGAAATAGCCTCAAACACCTCTTTTTCAGAAAAAGGAGCAGCTAAAATATCATTCTCAACAGCAGTAAGTGGAGGCATATCCTCAATCCTAGACTCATCTAGCGACACACAGTTATCCTCTGGAGGCCCAAACAACTGCTTGTAATACTCAGTAATTTATAATTTTAGGTTCTCCTGACCAAGAATCGTTCCTTCATCTTGTTCAAGCTGAAAGATCCTCTTCTTTCTGTGCTTGGCATTAGCGATCATGTGGAAGAATTGAGTGTTCGCGTCCCCCTGAACTACTCTTCGGACCTTGGCCCGCAGCGCCCACTTTAATTCTTCCTCACGAAGAAGCTCTTTCAGCCTCATCTCGGCGTCAAGCTTGGCATGAAGGTCCGAGGCTGGCAGAACCGTGGTTTCTGTTTTTACATCTAGGGACTGAATAAGTGGAAGGAGTTGTTCCTTTTCTACCTTATAAATCCCGCTCAGATGCTTAGCCCACCCACGTAGGAAACTTCTCAGGTGCCTAATCTTATTCTGCCAATGCTCAAGCGCAGACCTACCTCCTGCACCCTTAGCCCACTCTCTGGCTACGAGATCAAAGAAGCCTTCTCTCTCAAACCAAGCAAGCTCGAAAGAAAAAGAATTTTTATTTCCCAAGTGGGTGGCCTCACCAGAGTCAAGAAATAAAGGCGTGTGGTCAGAAATACCACAAGAAAGTGCCTGAACTGTTACAAAGGGGAATTTCTGTTCCGATTCGACACTAGCCAGGACTCGATCCAACTTTTCAAACGTCGGATTTGGCATCGCATTAGCCCAGGTAAACTTTCTGCCCGAAAGCTCTATCTCTCTCAGATCCAAGCTTTCAATGATAGTATTAAACATGAACGACCATCTGCCGTCAAAATTATCATTATTCTTCTCATCACGCCTTCTAATAATGTTGAAATCACCCCCCACCAGGATAGGAAGTTGCTCAGAACCGCAAATCCTAACCAGATCAGCCATGAAATCAAGTTTTAGTTCGGGCTGTGCGACACCATATACCACCAGCAAAGCCCAGTTAAACCCATCAGCCTTCGACCGCACCCTAAACTTAACAGCAAAATCTCCCATGACCACACTTCGGACTTTTAGCGAATCGCATCTAACCCCGAGTAAGATCCCACCCGATCTTCCTCGCGGTGGCAGACAATGCCAGTCAAAATCAATACCGCCCGATAAAGTATTGAGAAATTGTGGCGAAAAGTTGTCTCTACCAGTTTCCGACAATGCGATAAAGTCCAACCTATGCTCAATATATGCCTCTGCAAGAAACCTTCTTTTAGCCAAGTCTTTTAGACCTCTGCTATTCCAAAAGATTCCTTTCATATCTCGTCATGGAATTTTTTTAGCCGTTCGGATCCGAGCACTCCACCACACTACGGAATCCGGGTAGATCTTCCACTTCCATTTGCGTTTAGGAATGTTCTTACTCTCCAGCCGGTCCTCACAACCAGGCTCAGAAGTTCGAACTACAACATTCTCCACGCCCTCATCCTCCTCCTCAGGCTCAGGAAGAGGAGGAGCAAGAACTACACAAAAATTATCGAGCACCCTGACCCCCAAAGCATCAATATCGGAATCATTCATGGGTTTAACCGCAGCTAAGTTGCGAATCATCTCTAAAGCCCGCAGGTATTAACCGACATACCAGTAGTGACCTCAACGTCACGAAGCTTGGCCGCCCTCATGGCGCACCGCTGCTGTATGTCATCCACCTACGGATGATCCTGGAGACGGCTGCTCAACCGTCGCCCCTCAGAGACCGGATCCGGAATACCATCAAATGCAATCACCTCCTCCCGAGTAACCCTGCTCGTTGTGGGGCCTCCTGCCCCACCCCGAACACGCAGCCGGTCATCCTCCATCGACGAACCAGCTGGACCGCCGGAAAGTGAAGGGGCGCTCAACGGCACCGGCGACGTCTGTCGCGCCCCACCACAGAGAGACTCCACCATGCCGGGGGAAGGTGGAACCTGGGCCACCTGCCCGAGCTCCTCGTCCACCCCGTCCCTTCGGCCAGCAGGGGTCACCGGCGCCCCAAGAGGGCCGGCCCCCCTGGGCGCCCCAAGAGAAGAGGGCCCCGAGGCCACCTGCCCCGAGCCCCCTCCGGAAAGCGGAGCCGCCGCCTGCATCTCCGGCCTGCCGAGAGGAGAAGAAGGTGCCGAGGCCACCTGCCCCGGACCCCCTCCCGAAGAAACAACCTCCACCACCGAGACCACATCCACCGCGAGAGAAGAAGAGGGCGCCGAGGCCACCTGCCCCGAGCCCCCTTAAAAAAACGGAACCGCCACCTGCAGCTCCGGCATCGCGACAGAAGGAGAGGGAACCGAGATCACCATCCCCGAACCCCCTCCTGGGAGAAAGACCTCCACCGCCGGGCCCTCGACCCGAGGAGAATCAACGAGCAGGTGGGAGGGAACCTCCTCCTCCTCACTCCTGACCGTGGCGAGACCAACTGCGCCATCCTCTACCTGGATTATCTGATGGTTGCGGGAATGATTCATACCGGGAGGGCCCTCGAGCACATCAAGGCGTTGCCTTTCAAAATCAAACCCAAGTATACCCTCCTTCGCATACAGAAAAGACCAGTAAAGGACTTTACCAACAAGGGTGCTATTACAAGTGCTAATACAATCCGGACATGGAACCTTTGTTGAGATGAGTTGGCCCCATGTGTCGTTCTCAGAGGAATAAACAGAGACCAGAGGTCGGTTATCCTTGGAGCACATAAGCAGCAAGACCACCTTAAAGGGGGCCGAGTGGCAAGCGCCATGCACGTGTCCCTGGTCGCGGGAAGCACATAGCACCGCCCCGTTGACATAGCCCCTCTTGAATTCTGGCGGAACGGGTACACATCGCTGGTCACCGGTTATAGGGGCGCACACTAGGACCTCCCCTTGCACCCATCGTAAGAGCAGGACGCGGCCGTTGCGGCACCCGAGCAATCGGCCCCCCATGCCGAAGCGCGGAGGAGGGATGCGGTAGGGAGCGGGGGAAAAAGGACGGGAGCGAACTTGAGCTTATTCATAGAAGAAGAGGCCGAGGAGGGGCGGTTGTCGGTGGTGTTCGTAGAAGCGACGGAGGAATCTGGGGTCAGTGAGGAGGCCTCGCCACCGCTTGCAGACAGCGGAGGCGCACGAGAGGCTGGACGGCTGGGGTGGAAGACGGACGAGGATCTCCTCGAGCATGTCGGCGTCTTCGAGCGGCGCTGACTGGGAACCGCCGCGGCCGCGGATCATTGCTCACAGCCTTGCGGCGATGTGTGGGGGCGGAGGCGTCAATCGGAGTGGGTCGGAGGCGATCAGCACGCATGCAGCACGGCAACATTTGGGCCTTGACGGACCAGGCCCTGGTTCGTTCGTCCCCTGCTGGGCTTAAGATGGGTTTTTCCTCTTTCCAAAAAAGGTAATAAAATTAAATAACTACTACTAGATGGAATTGGATGGTAAGTAATCTTTTGATTTCTTTTAGATACCTATATTGAACCATAAGCAAACCCTAACAGAAACAACAAACGTGTTCTCATGCATGTTGGATTACAAGTAGTAGCCTCTGTAGCAGAGTAGCTGACCTTGGCATGCAGGCAGGAGGCTACATCAAGGAGAATGCCAAATCTGAGAAAAAAAATTTACTCTCTACTACTATACGTACGTACCTGGAGACATGCGACTGGTCTCTCAGCTGCTGCCTGATGAGAATTTGGCGTCGTGCCGATGACCACGGATTTGGCGTCGTGCAAGCTCCCTTGGCTAGGCCTGAGGGTGTTGGCTGGGCTGGCTTGGCGGTGGCTATCGGCAGTCTTGGGGTCGTGTCCCCTCAATCCATCGGGGCTGCTTAGGAATGCAGGCGTCGACGCTTCCTACTATGGAGGTGTCAATCCAAATCCGGGCACTGATGTCCGGTTAGGAGTGGAAGGAGTGCCTTCTACTCTTCCTATCGACGTTGGTGTGTCATGAGGTGGATGGGTGACGATGTCTCGGGATAGGGATGCCGTGACGGCGGCTTCAGATGGAGGGCTCCATTGTCAGCTTTCTCGCAGGCTACGTGGTGGTGGCGGTGCTTTCACTTCTTGGTCGTGTGGGTGGCAAGGGTGTTCGGGCGGGAGGCTATGTGTTGACTCTCGCTGAGTCCAGAAATGGTCGGGTGTGCTGACTCTCGCTACGGTGGTGACCGGAATGTTGGAAATATACACTAAAGGCAATAATATTTGTATTATTATATTTTCATGTTCATGATTAAGAGTTTATATTTTATGCTATAATTGCTATGATCCTGGGACATGTAATTCAGTGGATAACTCATAGGCACATGTGGACTAATATACAGTTAAATAAAAGTTCCTAGTCTCGCCTTTTCGACTAGCTCAAGTGTTTTTAGTGATCATGTTTTCGGGATCTTATTATATCGTTAAGTGTAAAAATGTCTTAAAATAATATTGAGACTATGACATTAGAAGAACGATCATATTGAATCGACCCAAACACCCTTCAATTAATACGATCATATTGCTGGCAGATGACAAAGACGCAAAGGTCATTGTCGTCTGCCAGCAGACGGCAAAGCAAACATATAGGCCGTCACCTTCGTCTTCCATCGATCCATTCTCAAAGCATATACTGACGCATCGACCTTGTCAGGCCTCTCTGCCATCGACGCCATCGTATTCATGTGTGTATAATTAATCCTATAATTTGTTTACCGTATGTACTCAATGTGTTTGTATCATTTTTTTTTTCAGAGAGAACAACTTGCAGATGCAAATGCTAGTGCAATTATGTCGTTCCCGGATGTGTCTGCATGGCCTATAGTCCCGTACGACATGCGTCAACAAGAAGATGGGTGAGTTACACGTTGCACGTGCTTTCGAAATACATTAATTGATTCAATGTTATCTAACTTAACGTGCTTTGAAAATTGCACTTATGGTTTTCGAACACAGAAACTCATGTGGGTTGTTCCTCCTTCGCTGTTTTCAATACTGGGACGGAGAAAAAAATTATAAGCGCTATTTCTCAGGTGGGTACATTTTTATACTATATATATGTGTGAAATTAAAATATTTATATTGTTTTTCAGGAATCTATTGATAGTTCGAGAGAAAGAATAATAGCAGGAATTATTTTGTCCCCAGAAAATAAGCTTACAGAAGTGAAGAACAAAGTAATTCGACTTGCAAAGAGGGAATAGAAATAAAAATCTCATATGAGAACACTACGCGGTCTTCAAAAAATTATGTGTGCATGATTGAGGATTGTGTGTGGATGTTTTATTTTTTTATGTGAGTTCTAAACATTTTTCACATGTCCAGATTATGTAGCCTGACAGATTTATTTAACCTACATTCGAAATATTTGAAATTTCCAAATTTATTTCATATTTTGCATTGAATGAATATTTGCGTGAATGTATGAAGTTGGAGCTTTAAAATACCCTGTTGATATATGATGATCACATATCGGAGGCGTCGCGTGTCCTGTGGTCGCCCGCGCCGCGCGTCTTGTGCTCGCCTGGCCCGCGACTGTGGTCGCCGAGAGGAGGCGAGCTCGCCCGTGACGCACCTCACGTGCTCGCGTCGTGTGGTTCAAACGGCGACACGTGTTCGGCGCGAGATGGCCTGCATGGGGCGCGTCAACTAGCGAGCCGGCCTGTGCCGCGCGTCGCTCTAGGGTTGGCCTGTGCCGCCCCCGAGGTTGATTCCCCCTCTGCCCACCTGCGCCCTCTGCGCCCGAGGGCGGTGGAGCCTCAGGATCGCCATCTGCGGCGGCACCTGAATCAGCCTCGTACGTAGCGCCCCTTTGCGCCGGCTGGCGCCACTCGTTGCCCAGCGGTTGTTAACTCTTAAAAAAAACCGGCGGCTGTAGAACGCCTTCGATCGCCCAAAAAAATGCCTATAGTGCCAAGAAATATATATTTTAAAGTAGAATGTGTATGTCGCATATCATATTAAAAACAACGAGTATAGTGCGAACAAATATGTCATAAGTAAACACGGATTACAAGTCTCCCGTAACGATGTACTGAAACAAATTTATAAGTAGTATTCTTTAATACAAAATTGTCAACTCTATTTAGAAGTTGTTCCACTTATTCAAACAATCCGTGCTATGATCATCATGCCATGTTCCTGCATAGAAAGATCATAATATATGTCAAAATTTCATAAACGATAAACTAAACAAGAAAAGTACGTTAAAGAAACGTGTGGACATACTTAGGATTCAGAGGACAATTGTTCGCAATGACCTTTTGTTCTGCATAAACCGCATAAGCGTACAGGAGGTTTCTCGCTGAAACCTTTAGGTCTACCGTTTTTAATCACGCCAGGTTCCTTACCACGGCCTTTGTTATTCTTCCCTTTCGGTGCTCCTTTCGTATTGACTTTCTTTGGATCACCAACAAAAACATGATCTTGATCCGGCACAAAAGCATCGTCATGCGCAATCCTATGCTGTGTCACATAATCTTCCTCCTCAACGTCCTTGTTTGCTATCACATCCTCAAGAGCAGCGTTCAGTTTGTCAAATAGAAATGGTCTATGACATGCCGCATGAGATGCTTCCGCAGATAAAATAGTCAACTCACTGTACTTAGTTCTCTCCTCGGTACCTGCCCATCCCCATGCGAAGAGATCGCTAGTGCATTTCACGGGCAGTCCACCTCTAACATTCTTGGTGAATCTTCACAGCACTAAGCACTTAGGTAAGTCCTTCGCGTTCAACCTGGCCAAAACATAAAGAACATGCTTGCATGGGAGACCTTTACGTTACATACTATCACAACTGCACTTCGCTGTTTCTTCTGAGTTACTAGGTGTATAGTCCACTTTGAATCTCAGTTGCCTGTTATTTTTCCATGCCACTATGAATCTCTGACTGACGACTCCACTGAGTCTATCTATGATCTCAAGATCCGCTGCCTTCTTCATTTCTTTTTGAAGAGGTAAAAATTCACCGCAGTAATGTCACGGGCATCGGCTTTCTCAATGCATTTGAACTCATCGAGTACTGCTACAGGGAGTGTCTGTGTGGACATGCATTCGTCGTATGACTCGTTCTCACGGAGCCGAACAATGCAGTTCTCATAATGCACAACCATATCAACAATTGTCATGCCAGAGTAAAGATGCATATGAAGGCAAGAGTTCAGACTCTCGCTCCTTTGGTTACTCCGCATACCAAGGAAGAACCCACCGGTGAGATATGACGTAGCCCAAAGCCTTTTCTTCCTGTACATCCTACGGAACCATGTTTCAGTTTTCTCCGACTCCCATTTAGCTTTAAAATCTGCCCATCTCGCCTCAAACTCATCATGTGTAGTAGCATAGTAAATAAGAGACCTGAACTCCTTAAGGGACTTGTGGTGGAGGTGTTTCTGCATGTTTTTCTCTATATGCCACGAACAAAGTCGATGCCACACGTCAGTAAGGACCTTCCTGATGGCCCTTATCATGGCTGTGTCTCCGTCAGTAATTACAGACCTCGGCTTCTTCTGACAATGAGCTCTCAAGAAGGTCTGCAACACCCAAACATATGTATCCTCGGTCTCATCTGACACAACAGCACAACCAAACACAGTGGTGCAACGATGATTGTTTAGACCAACAAAAGGTATGAATGGCATTCCGTACCTATTCATCTTATAAGTGTTGTCGAAGACGGTTACATCACCGAAGTCAAGGTAATCTCGACGTGACTGAGAATCACACCAGAACATGTTCTTCAGCTTGCCTTCTGCGTCAACAGTGTGCTCAAAGAAAAAGTCTGGATCCCTTGCCTTTCTCATCATCATGATACCAATCACAGTGTCTGCATCACCCTTTGCTGGCAACTTCATTTTCTCCCTATAACACATGTTATAATGCTTTCTCCTCCCGAAACCAGCCCTTGCATATGATCCATACCTACTAACGAAGTTTTCATAAATCCAATGTTTTCTGATCCCAGCACCTGCCATTGCTAAGATCTCAAGGTTCTGGTATTTCTTTATCTGATTATGAGACCGAAGATATATAACTTCATCCGGTCTAGCAAGAGTGTGACCATGATCATCGCTGAAACTGCTGACATACCAAATGAAGCGCTCTCTATCAAGCTTCACAGTTAGATGGGCCTCGCAATAACACCGACTCTCCGCTCTCAGCCCGCGCTTCTTCCCTTCCACGGTACAAAACTTGGCCTGTCGTTTCCCAGCCCTCGAATAGAGAAACCTCCTCAAGCACCTACGTGCGTCGATACCCTTCGCGTATTTCAAGTTGTTCCTCCTAATGCTGAAGCCACGTTTTTTTCATATAGTCGTTATAGAAATCATATGCCTCCTCGTCTGTCCTGAACGTCGTGGACATCACCATCCAATGCCTGTCCAGAGATTCTTGCTGGTATTCATCGTACCCGGTGTCAAAATTGCACTCATCACCATTGCCATCATCATCGTTTTCGCACGGGCCACCAGCCTCTCCCTGAAAAAACATACAAACAACCTTATATGTCAGTAAGTAGTTGTATGAGGACTATCATATGTATTCACTTTGCACTACTTACTTTGATCGAGCTGTCATTATAAGAAGCATCGATATCGTTTTCGTCATTGGCATCATAGAAGAAATTCCACTCATAGTACCCTTCCACTTCCATCTGCGCAAATTTAAATATGATATGTAAGATTTGATGCATTTGTCATGTCACTTTAAACTAACCTGCATAAGTTTAAACTTACATGGCTACCGCTTTCAGCATATGAATCATCTACATCCATATCCTCATTGTCATCATCCGCTCCTACCTGTGCAAAGTCAAACAAGTACATATTAGTCTCATCACGGATGCTTGTATTTAATATGCTTGACAACATGCAAACCACTTACATTGCCACTGTAAGACTCATCCAAACTCATATAATTTTCCCCGTCATGTTCGTCTTCATCCAATGACAATGATCCGTCCTCGCTACCGCCATCATCACCATCATATCCGATTTCCACCTCCATCTATACAGGTTTATATATAATCAAAGATCCATTCAAACATCACGTAACATCCTTGCAACTAAAATCCGTTTTTAAATCACTATTCCAGCGGCTCGCGTACCTCGTTGCCTTTGTCAGACATGACAATAGCGTTGAGATTTGCCGGAGGCTCGAGGGCGAACAGCACGTCGAGCTGACGACGGCCGCGGCGTCTGCCCGACCTAGGCGGTTGTCGGCGTCCAGTCGCGCACAACACGTCGGTATTATTAGGTGCTGCCGGCATCTTTATTTTCCCGTCGGCCAGGTATTGCCGGAGATGGCGGCGGCGGCG
>NC_057814.1:641473207-641475743 GCF_018294505.1 Triticum aestivum
AGCGACAGGGCCGTACGGCAACGCGGGCGCGCGTACGGCGGGAGGGTATTTTTATACGGCGTGTGAAATGACCGCCCTACCCCTTATACGTTTGGGGGGGGGGGGTTGTACCGAAGCGCACCTCGTACATCAAGTATCTGAGGCCATCATCTTATCAACAACTGTCGCTACTCCTGTACCAGTTGATGAAGGGGTGCCGATAGTCCGAAGGTAATATCAAACAGACATCACACCAAAGCCTAACGTGTAAAGCCGGAGACCCCAACAAGGCCACGTGCTGAGTTTGGGGTACAAACCGGTCCGATGCACTCTCATGTGTCGTCGCCGCCGTCTTCCACCAATCCATCTTCAGAGTAGAAACTAACGCACTGACCCTGCCAGGGCTCTCTACCATCGACGCCACCATGACGCTAGACAGCGTCCTCCTCCCACGCGAGTCCATCTCCGCGCATCGGACACCGAGTCTCCACTGCGCCACGCCGCCGAGATCCACCGCCATCAATCAGTAAGATGAAGCATCTCTCCACCAAAGAAGTCGTCCACTGGTCCCTCGAACCCATGTACACCTCCAAGAATGATCTGCCGCCATCAATGAGTACTGATCTAGGGTTTCCCCCCGGTGGTAGCGGATAGAGGTCTAGAGCTTCTCCACGGCAATGCCTTCAAGAGGTTATCTTAATCACAATGAATAAAACAGGCTAACACTACAAGAGATAGCATATACACCATAACCGCCCCCTCTGTTTTTAAATGGTCAAGAGGGCGGGAGGTTCCCCACCTGAATTTTTCATTGCAAAAAAAAAAACACCCAAACGAGCAGGTGTGTTGTACATCAAGGACAATTCAACAAAAGCTGGTGGATTTCCTAACTTCTTGTGAATACGAATCTTCATTGTCAAATAATGTCCTCACTAGAAACTTGCTTATTCGTTGTCATCAATATGCATGACCGATATTGCAAATTCTTGTCCAATAACAACTCTGCCAGAGAATATACTATGCTCTATAAGTTTCCAATCATAGGAAATCAGAACATTGTTAAAAATGCGTGCACAAATATCAAAGATGTGGCTACTATATACAGATTTTTGGCAAGCTTGGTTGCTGACTGACAAGTATTTAATTAGCTTGAATTCTATCATTGTATCCACATAAAAGACATTTAGCAAGGAAGAAATTAATATATGCTCTTTGGTGGTAAAAAGGTATTAAAAATGCTTGCTAGGACCGGTACCTTCGTGAACCCGCCAAACAACACACAAGACTGTGAATGCGTCCTAAATCGTCACTGCCACTCCACATGCCACCGCCAATATTAATGATTCTCTCCAGCCTGAGGAGGAGGAAAATGGAGTAACACTTAAGACAATACCAAAGATGTGAAAAATGTATGCATGTATATGTGTGAAAAGTATGTACCTCTATTTGTTACATTTAATTATTAGCGAAATCCGTAACATTAATATATTTTTTATGTAATGGGAGGATCTCAATCCATTTTATTCACTCTGATGATAAATTACATGAAATCAGTTGAGCTCCAAACATGAACAATGTGATTTTCTGACCCTGTAATCAGATACGGAGTATCTGGAAGACACACGACAGATGTAATTGGAGACATAGTTTCTAGCGTATGAATGCAGGACTTGTTCTGCAAGTCCCATATCTGATTTGACAAAAACAGTATGAGTTATAAGCATTAGCAATGTCATGTGGGATACACTACATCACGAGTGCGCGGTTCCACTGGTAGAAAATTGGCCATTAGTCCCGGTTCGCAAAGGCCTTTAGTCCCGGCTGTGCAACCGGGACTAAATATGCGCGAGTAAAGACCCCCCTTAGTAACCGGGACTAAAGGCCTCCTCCGCAGGTTTCGGGATTTAGCCCCCCTAAACCTGGTTTTTTTGCGAATTTTTTTTATTTTTTTTATTTTCAAATTTTTGAATTATTTTAACCTCTAATCTCTAATCACCACCCCTCATCACTGCTCAATTTAACCTCTAATCTCTAATCATCCCTCATCATTTCAAATTATCTAACTTCCCGGACGGTCACCCATCGTCTCACTACTCCAGCCTGAGCACGCTTAACTTTCGAGTTCTATTCTCCCTCGTTTCCAAGTCTGCACTTGTTGTTTTCCTGACAATAGTAGGATGTCAATTCTATTAACCCTCAGAAATTTAGCTTGAGCATGAAGTGACACATTTCACTGTTTGAGTTTGAAACTATTGTTTTAAAAAACAATAATTATTTAGTAACACTAATATTTCTGGAATAATTAGTTTGACCACAGTTTGACCAGATTTGACCAAAATTTAAGAACAACTGAAATAATTATTTAGTAACACTAATATTCTAGAATAATTAGTTTGACCATTGTTTGACCATAATTTAAAATTTTTTGAATTTTTTTGCCTCTCCAGATCTTAAAAGCCCCGTATCTTTTTTTCTGTTAGGTTTTTGAGGATTTTGAAAATGTTTAACTGGGTTCCCCTGTTAAATTCGGATGTAAGTTTTCGAGTAGATGATTTTT
>NC_057814.1:641476123-641492854 GCF_018294505.1 Triticum aestivum
GGGGGTTAGAGTTTGATGGGCCCTTTAGTCCCGGTTGGTCTGGCCAACCGCGACTAAAGGCCTTCGGGCCAGCCTAAGGACCTTTAGTCCCGGGCCAACCGCGACTAAAGCCCCTCCCGTCCGCCAGCTGTCGACCGAGCGCGCTGGGCCCAGATAATTGGTCGCGGGTCTCCTCCCGTACCGCGACTAAAGACCCCTTTGGTCGCGGTTCGATTATTTTGGGGACTAATGGGGGCGTATGGAAGCCTCTTTTTCTACTAGTGGTACGTACAATCATCAGAACCAGTGATCAAATACTGTCGACCATCACGTGTGTAAAAATCAAGGCAGTTCACACCCTTGGAATGCCCAGGGAGATCATACTCTTGGCGACCAGAATCAAGGTTCCAAATCTGAACACCAACCAGATATATAGGAGTTGGTGTCTATTCTATCAGCAATCCATATCTTAAGTCAAATCTTAGTTAAAAAGAAGGAGAAACCCCTCTCAGACCAGACCTCTGCACTTGCACCATATGCTGCACTCGCGAAACTGTTGGCATCCTCTGGGTTAAATGCAACTTCATTTGCGACACAATCAAAATCGTGTACGCACTGCCAGCCCTTTTCCCAGTCCCAAAGCGTCATGCCCCAACCGGATGAAAACACATACGGCTTGCTTGAATGAACGGCTAGTGAATCAAAGCTGCTTGCACTGAAACTTGTGATCTTTTGCGGTTCTGTTACAAAGTCGCAGTGGTACACATGGATGAAACCATCAGATGTCCCAGCCAGCACCCACTGCTTCCTTGCAACAAATTTAATGGCCTCTGCAGTGAAACCAATTTATTAGGAATGCGTCTCAATGGCTTTATACGTACATGATAGTATCACGATCCAGAAAAAAGAAGTATTTTTTACGCTACGAAAAGAAAAGGCTTAGTGAGAAAGGACTTGGCCGGAAAGAATGCCTATGGGCTCTTTCTCTGAGACTTGAAATGAGTCCATCGGTGTCTGCATGCGAGTAAATGCAAACGAAATTCTTAGTTCAATGGCCACAAACAAGTCATACATTTTCATATGCCCACACTTGTCCCAGCTTGATCGAGCCTTTTTTTTTGTGATGACCAGTTAAATTTTGCTAACCCCAGCCTACAGTATATAATCGAAATTGAGAACTACAATTATTGATAGAACACATCAAGTTACCTTTTTAGAACGAAGGCTCGAGAGAGAGCCCGGCTTTGAATTAACAAAGCCATCAACCGGCCAGGAGTTACATCGGACAGCACCTAACAAGAGGAAAAAGAAAGAGACGGCAGATACATGGTGCTACTAGACAACTTACAAACCTCAACAACACCAAGCACTACAACATAATGGACAACAAAGCTTCGCTTGATGTCGATGAAGTCCCCAGCCGCAGAATGAGCACCATAGGTGGAGCGGAAGCACTAACAAGATGAGACCCATCATAGGCAGGGAGCATGCCCTCATCTGCACCAGGAGTGGTGAGCTGCAACAAACTACCCGAAACCATCTCCGAAGAGGACCCCTGCCCCTCGTCCTGGCTTGAAGGACGTCGTACCGTCGGAAGATGGGGAAGCTCACCCTAGAGCCAGATAAGATGGCAGCCACGAACAACCTTGAGAGATACTCAGCCCCGCCCCCAGCTGAGACGAGCTCGCCTTGGAAGATCCTCGCCCATACGCATAGAGCCACACACGAAGGGATGAAGCTATCAAGATCGAAGGTGCTGAGGAAGGACGCGCAGAACGAAAAAATCGGACCACGCGACTGTCGATCCCCGAATCCCCAATTCAGAACGCCCTCGCATCTCTCGAACCACCTGAGCGGCACCTCCAGGAAGGTGACGGCGTAGAGCGCCGCTGCCGCCCCATCCAAAAGGATGAGGTTTTCACCCGGGGCGAGAGGGGGAGGGGGGAACAGAACCTCGACGGAGCCTCTAGGGAGGGGCACATCAAGTTACCTGCGTCTGATAGTTCCATGTGTGAATGTTTCCTTTGGAATCACCTGCTATAATCCTGTGTAACAACTAATATGGAAATTATGTATATTGTAGAGGATAATTGCATCCTACACATTCACTCGAACATATTAACAGAGAGAAATATGTTATATATATTAACTCACCATGGCTCTGTTGGATGAGCATCCAGGGAACATATCAAGTCAATAGTATACATCCCTGCTGTGATCTGATCTGACAAAACACCTAGTCAACAATAGTTCAAATTAAGTTGCACTGACGATCTATTTATATATGAAAGAGAAAAGAAACCATGGTACCTTTATTATTGGCCGTATTGGAAACTAATATGTGCAGTGTTACCAGCAAAAAGCAAAGGAATGGAAATTTAGAGAGACACAATCAAACCCTGGTACAACATAACCAGCTGTCAGTTCTTGAACCCAAACTCACATCATGCATCGTGTACCCCATCTCTCCTTGTGGAGTATAAACAGCTTTCAGTGCCACCTCGTGTACCGCATTCCCCGTCTCTTTGGCTTCCTTGAAAACTCCATCGCACTCAGCCTCATCTTTGAATTTTTTTTTCGAAAAGGGGGGTCGCCCCGGCCTCTGCATCAAAGTGATGCATACGGCCATTTTATTAACCAAATAAACAGGTTCCAACAAGGTTCCAAAATCTCCGACTGAAAAGAACTAAAAAGAAAGCTCACACAGAGCCAAAAAGACTAGAAACACAAACTAGCCAAGATAAGACGCCACAACCGGCTGGCTAAAGATAGATAGGTAAACTAATTGCCTATCCTATTACATGACCGCCATCCAAACCGGTTGAAGATATCCCGAGCTACCATCTCCCAGCGGATAGATCCAGTAACCAAATGCTCCCTGGCCTCCATCGGAGTGAGTAGCGACCATGAACGGATCACGGCCATGGCTCGGAAAATAACCTGCAAAAAGTGAATACGTGATGTTCTGTTAAAAACCAAATCATTTCTACAAGTCCAGATAGTCCACAACAAAGCGCAAACTCCAACACGAATATGTCTCGCTAAGTCAGGCTCAATCCCATTAAGCCATGTCCCAAATAACGTGGTAACAGAATTCGGTGGAGTAATATTAAAAGCAATGTGAACCGTCCGCCAAAGGACTCTGGCAAACGGGCAACCAAGAAAGAGATGTTTGATCGTCTCATCCCGATCACAGAAACTACACCTCGTAGGTCCTGTCCAATTACGCTTTATCAAGTTATCCTTGGTAGGACCGCAAATTGCATTATTTCCCCCCCCCCTCTCGACCCTCGCGTCGTCCTCCCGAGGGCGACCCGGGGGCGACTAGGGTTTCCCCAAGCGCCGCCACCCCTTCAATCTCAGCCCCTCCTCGCCGCCACCTGAGGGGATCGACGGGCAAGCCTGGCCGGTCGTCGATGAAGGTGGCGGTGAGGTGCTGCGTCGCTTCGTGCCCCCGCGAAGGACCTGGAAGCCGGGGCGGCTGCCCCGGTCGGCGAGGCGGCGCTGCCTCCGCGACGGGCGGCGCGCGCAGGAAGTGGTGGCCGACATCCTCGGCTGCCCGGGCAGCGAGGATTCGGTGCGTGGTCGCGGCGCGGATTTTCCTCTGCCCCAGATCTGAAGGTCAGGCGTCCCCCTCCCCTGCTCTCTCCTCCCCTCCGGTCGTGCCCTTCTGCGACTTTGGTCGCCGGATCTGGTGCTGGTGGGGTGCGGGTGCTCAGGTTTGAGCCCGGGGGAAACCCTTGGCCGGTCCTCCGGCCACGACGGCGGCGGCGCGTGTGCGCGTCGTGTACTTCCCTGGAGGCGTCGTTGAGGGCTCTCCTCTTCACCCCCGTCCCAGACCCCGGGTGAAAACCGAAAGCCCGTCTCGGGCTGGCCGGCGGTGGCGCCTAGCGCGTCGCGTCCTCGTGGGAGGCGCCGTCTGGGGTGTCTGGTTCTTCGGGAGTGGGGGGATGTGGATGGTGGGTGTCTGTCGGCTGCAAGGCCAAGATTGCGTTTTTTTTCTGTGGAGGGTGCTCGTTCCTGCAAGTGTTCTCTGTGGACACTGGGACGGGACCTGGTGCTCCCCTTGCTCCGCCTCTTGGCCTCTGCAGCTTTCTTCTCCGGCGACCTCCCAACGGCTATCCTTCGGCTCATGGTGGCTCAGGAGAGGTGGCAGTGCAGCTGTGGTGTGTGCCAGCGGCGTGGCGAGGGTAGTGCTTCTTGTCTGCGATGGGGATCCGGCTGGCATCTGCTCTAGTTCTCGGGTGAGCTCCAACGATCCAACGGTGCGGCGCCTTCGAGCCTAGGCGAGAGGAAAGGGTTCCTCTTCGGCGTTGGGAGCGATGTTCTTCCCTTGTCCCTGGTTACAGACAGTGCTCAACTCTCTCTGGTTATCGGCTGATCATCGAGGCTTCTCTGTTGCTCCTCTCTCTGCTGGCTATGTGCAGTAGGCTTCGACATTACTAGTAGGGCTCTTCATGTAATTTTTCTTGCAGCTGTAATGTGTGTGGCATTGTTAGCTGTTCACTCAGCTCCATTGTACCTTTCGGTCGCTGTTGCTTGGTAGCCTCGTGTAATCCTTGCCGGTTGATTGCTTCGTTAATTCAAAGCCGGGCTCCCCTTGAGCCTTCGTTCTAAAAAAAAGTTATCCTTGGTTAAAATAACTTGTTTATGGACAAACCACATAAACACTTTTATTTTCAAAGGAACTTTGACAGCCCAAACATGCTTGGAGGTAGGAATGGAGCTCGAATTAATAACATCAATATACATTGATTTAACTGTGAATACTCCAGACCTAGTCAGTTTCCAGCGTAATTCATCGGGTTGTTGAGAAAGTTGTACGTCATCAGTCTCCGAACTAGAAGGAGCCATTCTTCCCAACGATTGCCCACTAACGACCGTCTGAACTGAATATTAAGGGGGATAGATTGAAATACCGTTGCAACGAACACCTCACGTCGTTGAACAATGCGATATAAAGACGGATATTGAATGGCCAAGGGTGTCTCGCTGAGCCAAGTATCCTCCCAGAAGCGTGTACTAGCGCCGTTGCCAATAACAACCTTTGTCCTATTAAACAAAGATTGTTTGACTTTCATCAGTCCTTTCCAGAAAGGCGAGTCAGTCGGCCCGACTGTGACCTGGGACAAGGATTTTGTCTGTAGGTACTTGCTGCGAAGGATTTGGGCCCACATGGCATCAGTCTCATATGAGAGCTTCCACAGCCACTTACTAAGAAGGCGTCTGTTCTTAACTTCAAGATTTTCAATACCAAGACCCCCTTGGTCTTTCGGTCTACAGATGATATCCCATTTTGCAAGTCTGTATTTTCTTTTTAGATCATCACCCTGCCAAAAGAAACGCGATCGATAAAAGTCCAGTCTTTTCTTAACACCAACTGGGACTTGAAAGAACGATAAGAGAAACATAGGCATACTCGTGAGCACCGACTTTATCAGAATTAATCGGCCTCCGTATGACATGAGCTTGCCGTTCCAGCAACTCAGTTTCTTCTCAAACCGGTCTTCGATGCACTTCCATTCTCTGTTAGTCAGCTTTCGATGGTGGATTGGAATACCTAGGTAAGAGAAAGGTAAATCCCCCAAGTCGCACCCAAACAATTGCCTATAAGCCTCCTGTTCGTCTTTGGCTCTACCAAAGCAGAACAACTCGCTCTTATGAAAGTTAATCTTTAACCCGGTCAATTGTTTGAAAAGGCATAACACCAGCTTCATATTTCTCGCCTTGGCCAAGTCATGCTCCATAAAGATGATTGTATCATCAGCGTACTGAAGGATGGATACACCTCCATCAATAAGATGAGGTACCAAGCCACCTACTTGACCATTCTCCTTAGCCTTTCCTATCAAAATGGCTAACATATCAACCACAATGTTAAACAAGATAGGGGACATCGGATCTCCTTGTCTTAGGCCTTTATGTGTCTGGAAGTAATGACCAATATCGTCATTCACTTTAATTCCCACACTCCCTTTTTGCGTAAATGATTCAACCTGGCGGCGCCAGGCTTCATCAAAACCTTTCATACGCAATGCCTGTTGGAGAAATGGCCATTTGACCTTATCGTACGCTTTCTCGAAATCCACCTTAAAAATTACTCCATTTAATTTTTTGGAATGGATTTCATGGAGCGTTTCATGAAGGACGACCACCCCTTCAAGGATGTTTCTGTCCGGCATGAAAGCAGTTTGGGATTGATGCACCACAGAATGCGCAATCTGTGTGAGCCTATTAGTCCCGACCTTGGTGAAGATTTTCAAACTAACATTGAGAAGACAGATCGGCCTGAACTGCTCAATTCTCACAGCATCCGTTTTCTTAGGAAGCAGTGTGATAGTTCCAAAATTCAAGTGAAATAATTGAAGCTGTCCAGAGAACAGATCATGAAACATAGGTAGCAAATCCCCCTTAATAATATGCCAGCACTTCTTGTAGAACTCGACCGGGAATCCATCCGGTCCGGGAGCCTTATTGTTTTTCAACTGTGCAATAGCATCAAACACCTCCTTCTCTGAGAACGGGGCAACCAGAATATCATTATCAGCAGCCGATAGTTGGGGCACATCCTCAGTTCTGGACTCATCGAGGGATACACAATAATCCTCCGGAGGTCCAAATAACTGCCTATAATACTCGGTTATATATGTTTTTAGGTTATCCTGTCCTAAAATAGTGCCCTCATCTTGTTCAAGTTGGAAGATTCTCTTCTTTCTGTGCTTACCATTAGCAATCAGATAAAAGAATTGAGTATTCGCGTCCCCTTGACCACTTTGCGGACCTTAGCCCGCACAGCCCACTTCAATTCTTCTTCGCGGAGAAGTTCTTTCAACCTCTTCTCTGCCTTAGTTTTAACCTGGAGCTCAGCAGGCAGCAAAATCGTGGATTCGGCCTTAATGTCAAGGTTCTGTATAAGAGAAAGGAGCCTGTCCTTTTCAATCTTATACACCCCACTAAGGTGCTTAGCCCAACCCCATAAGAAGCTTCTCAAATTCCTAATCTTATTCTGCCAACGCTCGACCGCAGTCCTACCTCCTACACCCTTCGCCCATTCCCTAGCGATCAGGTCCAAGAACCCTTCGCGTTCGAACCAGGCCATCTCGAATGAAAAGGTGTTTTTGTTTCCCACGTGGTTCGGCTCCCCTGAGTCCACGAACAAGGGTGTGTGATCGGAAATGCCCTGCGAGAGAGCTTGAACCGTAACAAGAGGGAACTTCTGTTCCCACTCCACACTCGCGAGAACTCGATCAAGCTTTTCGTAAGTCGGGTTTGGCAAAGAATTAGCCCAGGTAAACTTTCTACCAGAAAGCTCTATCTCCCTCAGATCCAAGCTTTCAATAATAGTATTGAACATGAACGACCACCTGTCGTCAAAGTTATCATTATTCTTCTCCTCTCTCCTCCTAATGATATTGAAATCACCCCCAACTAAGATTGGAAGCTGCTCGGACCCACAGATCCGAACAAGGTCCGTCAAAAACTCCGGTTTAAGCTCGGGCTGTGCGGCACCATAAACCGCCACCAAAGCCCAGTTGAAACCATCAACTTTAGACCTGACTCGAAACTTAACCGCGAAGTCGCCCATCACTACACTACGGACTTCAAGCGAATCGCATCTCACACCCAGCAAGATACCACCCGATCTTCCTCGCGGAGGGAGGCAATGCCAATCAAAATCAACACCACCCGCAAGAGAGGAAAGAAACTGGGGCGCAAAGTTATCTCTACCAGAATATAGTGCTCATCTTTGAATTGCAGAAGGCACTTTTCACCCAATATAGTGCTCTGCGGGATGTTACTGATAGAATAAATCCGAGGCCACCGTTGATCATCCGAGGACCAAGCAATCACACGAGCACGACACCGAGATTTGTTAACAAGGTTCACCAATATGGCTACATCCCCGGGGCTTGACTACGGGCGCTCCTCCCCGTGACACCGTCAAATACCGCACCCGGTCGCCCTGGACGCCGGCACATGCTGCCGGCTTCCCCTGTGTTCCGATGCTATTATGTTGGCATAGGTTACATCGTGTGTCTACCCCCGATATATATGAGAGGCCTAGGATACAAGTGTCCTACTTGGACACGACTCCATATCCTATCTAAACACAATACAACTACAAGTCCAATTGTAACCTACATTGTACACTATATTCGACACAACTCTAACAGTTACCGTAGTCCATTTCATTATCTTTGGCTCTCACAAACAATGTGCAGGTGGCTCTGGGAGGCACAATGCCATGCAGATGCCGGTTATCGCACCGCCTGCCCTTGTCAATAAGTTTGAATGCCACATTTTCACTTGTGTTGTTTGTTAGGTGCAGTGGGCACATGATATAGTCATCGTCTTCGTGGTCGTCATTGGGTTCAGAGGGGAAGCGGAGCTCCAGTGGGTGAACGTCAAGTATAGGTCGCTCGTGGGTGGACCCTGTGATTTCCTGCTCAATAGATAAAGAATTGGAAAATAATCCAGTGAACCTCAGGCTTTAAAGGCACTACACGTGCAGAATATTACTCCTCCCATTATAAAATAAATCGCATATTATATTTGATTGGGACAATTTTTTGATTAAAACAATCACACTAGCATGTAATTTCTGTGATAGAAAATCATAACCACAAATAAGTACTTTCGGGCACGAATCAAGCAACATAAAAATTATGAGAAGTGCGCGGTCAACATAATCAAAATAAAGATCGAAAAGAAGTAACCCCAATATGCACCATCCACACAACAGGCCGGTGTGAAAGGAGATGCAATGCTTCATCGGCTTCTCCGGCACAGCATGACATCGACACATTGTCAACACCAAATTATTCGGGTTTCTATAATTTCTACAGCATGCACCGGCCGGTCAATGCACACAGGGGTTGCTTCCCTGTTGACCGCTTCTACCTCCTCCTAACCCATCCCTCCAGCACGCTAACCTCCACTCTCTCACTCTCTCTCTCTCCTTGCCCTGGTCTTGCTTCCAACGGCAAGAAGCCAAGCCCTGGACCCTGGTCTCACTCTGCTCCCTTAGGCACATCTTCCAAGCATGCCTATCACACCGGAGATGCTCTGTTATCACCGTCGTTTCTGTCATGTGCACTACGTTACGTCCACCATGCGCTGGGAATCCGCCTATATAAGGCACCACGAGACTGACGCTTTCGCCCTCATCTCTCCTCCTCTATCATCCTACCCCGACCTCCCATTGTTCTTCTCTACCTTGTCTTCCTCCTCTCCGATGATTAAATCTAAGGACCTTCAAAAGAAAATTCGTCGCCTCTAGTAATTCCTTGGCAAATTCAACTCACCGCTAACCTCTAGTCCTTCCTCGTGACCGACCCCCGTCCCACTACTTACAGGGAATTATAGTCACCGATGAGACCCCACATCGGAGATTTTTCTCTGTACATACCTTACATAGCACCGCAAAACCACCTCCGTCAATTTCCTGCTTATCAGGGAAATCATTTGTAATTTCTGCCAAAATTGATAATGGCTGGGCCTTGGGCTCCGATGCTTCATCAAGTAGCATGCTCTCCAGGTCACTTCTTGTGGTACTAGGTTCGTGATCCATTAGTACCCAGCTATGAAAATACACCCCAGTTGTCCTAGCTTTAAGAAAAGGCATACTGATTAGGAGATTATTATGTGGCCAGTAGCTAGAACAAACTCGATTCCCCGTTCAGACATATGTACAGAAGAGAGAACATCTTCCATTATGCAAATAGCTTAAGAAACTTTCATGTCTAACAGAAACATAATCCATAAATATCCTAGCTCTTATTTACTGGACAAAGAAGGTAGGCAACTAACATGTTGGCAGCAAACTGATAGCAAATAAGCATGCATGAAGCTGCGGTATGATGAAACAGAGCATCATCCTAAACACAGTTAATCAATAAACGATGTTTAAAGGAAAATCATCTATGGAAATCACCTGTAGAGAAGCCCTGCAGCCGCCTAGTCTTGTGAAGCTTATATTATGAGGAAGGGGATGTGGTATATCATAGCAGAGAGGTACTGTATTGAGATCTAGATCTGCATCCAAATATGATTAAATTACTCGCTTTGACGGAGATAGTTTAGCTAATCTGGCTGGATGCATCTTTAAGTAAGAAATAATTGAGCTGACTCTAGAAATGTGTGATGAATGTGTAATGAAAGCTGCGTTGCCATATATGTACAGCTAACTAATTATAGTCTGACTCTAGTCTAGACTTGTAATGAATGTGTAATGACAGCTGCAACCCAATATACATACTGCTAATTATAGTCTATTTTACAATCTAGACATGTGAAAGCATAATGCTAGCAGCATATCCTAGCCATATGCATACGCATAAGGATAAGCGCCAAAGGTTCACATTTTAGCTCTTCGTGACTACACAAGTCAAGACATTATTGTTTAAAGAACGAGCACAGCGAGTCAGCGACTAAGCACTTTCTCTTTATTTTATATACATGTACATCATTCCACGCTTCATTCATCTAATTATATGGATCTGGGCACGTTGCCCCTTGGGTTCCTATATTTAAAATGCCGACCAATTGCCCTCTGATTTTTGAGAAAAACTTGCATCTATTCATCATATATATCAAGGCCAATTGCCCCTTCAATTTTTTTAGGAAGAAGGATTAACCCCGGCTTCTGCACCAGAGTGATGCATGAAGCCCCTTTCTTAAGCCAAGTGACCGAAGTGTCTGTGATCCAGAACAAGCTCAAATGAAGTTGAATAAAAAAGTAGAAAATGCCACAACCGGCGAAAATAGAATGAGATGACTAAACACCTATCCTACTGCTGGACCACCATCCAAAACCGGTCGTAGATATCCCAGCTACCATTTTCCATCAGGCAGACCCAGTAACCAAAGGCTCCTGTCTTCCACATAAGGGAGTAACGACCACATACGGATCTAAGCAGTGGCCCTCTAGATAATCTACAAAAAAATTATACGAGTTTATCCGTTAAAAACCATGTCATTTCTACGGTTTCATATAATCCAAAGTAATGCACATACTCCTATCCGAATATGCCTCGCAATAGTTGTCTCTACTCCATTTAGTCATGTCCCAAATAACGTGTGAATACTATTTGGAGTAGAAAGGTTATATGAACTAAGCGCCATAAAAGTTTGGCCAACGGACAATCGAGAAAGAGATGTTTGATTGTTTCATCTTGATCATAAAAGCTACATCTTTGACTACCGCCCCTATTATGTTTTGCCAAGTTATCCTTAGTCAGAACCACCTCCTTGTGAACAAACCACATGAAGACTTTGATTCTTAATGGGACCTTGATCTTTCAAATATGTAGTGATTTCGGAATGGGACCAAAATCAATTAGGTCCAAATACATAGATTTCGTTGAAAAAATCCATTTGTAGTTAATTTCATCCATCAACCTTGTGACGAGGTGTAGCCATGCTTCCCATTGTCACCTACCAAAGATCTCGAGAATTGAATATTTAGAGGGTTGGACTATAACACTGTAGCAACATAAGCCTTCTTACGTTGTACAATGTTATAAAGAGATGGGTATTGTTTCGGCAAAGGCATTTTCCCTAACCACATATCCTCCCAGAATCTCGTCGAATTACCGTCTCTAATGGTGAATTTCGTTCTATAGAAGAAAGCTACTTTCATTGTCATCAAGCCCTTCGAAAACGGTGAATCATTGGGTCTCACGGTAACCTGGGACAGGGTCTTAGATTCTAAGTACTTATTACGTAAAATTTGTACTCACGTGTCTTTTGTCTCCACAAAAAGTCTGTACATCCATTTACTGAGCACACATCTGTTCTTTACCTCTAAATTCTCAACCCCAAGACCACCCTGGTCCTTCGACCAACAAAAGATGTCCCGTTTAGTAAGCATGTACTTCGTCTTTATTTCATCACTCTGCCAAAAGAATCGAGATCGATAGAAGTCCAGTCTTTTTCATACCCCGACATGTACCTCAAAGAAGGACAAGAGTAATATTGGCATACTCGTGAGCACTGAGTTTATTAGTATTAGCCGACCTCCGTATTACATAAGCTTGCCCTTCCAGCACCTTAGTTTCTTTTCAAATCGATCTTCAATACACATCCATTCCTTGTTAGATAACTTGCGATGCTAAGTTGGTATGCCTAGATAACTAAACGGTAGGGTACCCATTACACATCCAAACTGTTGTTTATAGGCCTCACTACTGCAGGAATGCCTAGTAGTGGCGGGTGCCAAATGGCTAGTAGTGGCGGGCTAGGCTCCCACGGGAGTCCGTCACTGTCTTTTCTGCCACTGCTATAATGCCATCAGTGGTGGACGGGCTTCCGCCACTGTTAGATCCTATCCAGTGGCGGCGGTCCTACTTTCCTGCCATTGATATATGTTATCAGTTTTGGAGGGCCGTACCCGACACCTGCCAGAACTACCTCTTCAGCCTCCAGCCATTGCAGCAACTGATACACATTACAGGATACAAGTAACCACATTACAACTTACAACTAATGTAAGCAATCGTACACATTATGTTTAACATAGCAATAATCTAAACTTCATACAAATAGATGTACACATTAGCGTACAACAACTCATGTCGCATCATTCATACATACACATACATGCAAGACCTCATGATAATAATAATACCATAATGACAATGAGCTGGATAAAGATAACCAAATTATTTACTACTCGTCCACTTGTCCACACTGCCGGCATCTTGGGAACGGGGGTACCCAAACTTGTCTGCCCACGGCCGAACGTGTGACTCCATCGACGGCCTTGTACGGCCCAGCTTCAAGCATCAACAACTCAAGACTCTCGCGAGGGGCCAAGCCACGCGAGGCGGACAACACCAAGACCTCCCTTGAGGGCGGCCTCCCCAGGCTGGCTCCCGAGGAGCGGAGATATCATATGACGTGAGCCATGACGACCAGGGCCAGGCGGGCGCCAGTGGGTGCCGTGTACCAGTTTCCTCTTTGGTGCTACGGAGTCAAGCGCAGGCACGGAGTCCTGAGGAATCAAGCAAAGATTTCCATTCCGGTGCAACAAGACCAAGTCCACCAAGACGGCAGGGTGGAGGTCATCACGGAGCCCACTGCGGCGTCACGACCAGAGGCTTTTGCAGGCGAAGACCACTTTTTCAGGATAGCTTGTACTAGCTGTCCCCCTTCGAATTCGTCCGTTGTGGGATCCCTTCCCGCCTACATTTGGGAAGAGGACCAAGGCCACTATAAATAGGACTTAGCCACCATCATAGAAGGCACAAATCATTCAGATCATCCTCACACCCACCAGCTCATCGAGCACAAGAACACCTCACCTCCTGAGGCTGTTCCACCACTGTACTAGTTCATCCTCAGCCCCTCGAGGCAATCCACCACAAAGCTGGAGTAGGATATTACACCGCAGGGTGGCCTGAACCAGGATAAACTGCCGTGTCTCTTGTTCGTTGGGTTCGTCGAGCTAGGCCGTGGGATCGTTGAGCGAGCAGACTGGGGAGGACGAGTTCTTCGCATGCACCCCAGAGTTCGGACCTCTCAAGGGTCTGGGGAACCCCGAATCCGACACACACGGTCTTGCATACTTTATAGTTGTTTTTCTCTTTGCGGACATAATTGATATAATGATCCTCAACTTCTTTGCGGACATAGTTAGCATAATGACCCTCAGCTTCTTTTTTAGTCTTATATCCTTTATAGCAGCTATTTTTGTAACCGTCCACTTGCTCATTGCATATCTCACATGAATCATAAATTCCAGGATTCCTCCCAGTGTACATCACATACCAGTTCCACTTCATCTACCTAAATAAATAAAGAAGCCAATTAATTCCATAGTTATCCAATCACATAGAGCAAAGTCACATCTTAATCTTCATAGCATCGTAGATGATACAAATCACCACGTTGCACAATTCTTTAGTAGTTCGAAAGCAAAAGTTTAGCTCCATCATAGCAACTTAGAACTTAAGTTCACACGCATCAATCATATAGATCACATGAAAGCAGTGCAGTAGTTATTCAGCTCCATCCTGAGCTATCCTCGCCTTTCGTCATCTTCGTGATCTCCTCTTGGGTGGTCCTCGCAGCTTCGACGGCTGCTCACGCACTCTCCGCGGCTGCTTGCACACTCGCAGCGGCTACTCTAGCACTTGTAGCGGCTGCTCTAGCGCTCTCAGAATATGCCTGAACGCTCTCGGAGTATGACTAAGCGCTCTCGGTGCCTGCTCGAGCACTCTCGACATAGGCGAACACGATCTCAGTGTACTGGGACACCCTCCTGACGATGTCTACGACAGTAGGTATTCCGTATATGGTGTAGCCGTGTAGCAGTCCTAACGAGGCGTCTTGGCTTCTTCATCTAAATCGAATTAAACAATTTGACATTTACATAAAACATTTAGAAAAAAGCAGCATGGCTTTGATAGAAATTGGACATATAGAGTGCCAGAAATTAAGTGAAACGGAACTTAATCAAGAGATCAGGTCAATGCATGTAGTTGCGGGTGCCGGTCGTGGCGGCCGCCGCGTACTGCTTTATGTATTGCGCTCCCAGACGTGCCAGTTGCCGCTCTACTAGGTCTTCGATGCCTCCATGCAAAAAAAAAGTCTTCGATGCCTGCATGTTGTACGTACGCAATTTTTGCCATGCACCACGTACATAATCAAGAGATCAGGTCAATGCATGCATGCACGTCTGCGAGCGTACACATATATTCTTCCCTGTGCGAACCCTGCACTAAAGAAAAACCTTCTATTATAATAATTTTCTATTTTTTCCTCTCATATAGAACACTTCTTGAAGTTCAAACCTTTGCAGTGTGTCGAAGCTTTCTAACTAGAATATAGAATAAATATTTCATGATTTTTGGTCCGACATAAATAGTAGAAATAAGATTTTTTTTAATCAAACAAAACTTATTTTGTATATTTATGTTTGATCAAAAAATCTAAAAATTTAACCTAGATTCTAGTTAGAAAGGTTTGCTGTTTTACAAAGATTTGAACTTCAAGACATATTCTATATGAGAGAAAAAAATGCACTTGCATTAACCTAAATGCAGGGAATGAATGGCTAGATAAGAAAGACCTGGATGCAGGTGCTCTAAAACATGTTTTCGGTATCCACAAAAAAAAACATGTTTTCGGAATGGAGACCGCTGACAGATCGGACTCGGCTGGGAACCGCAATCGGACAAGTTGAGCGATCAGCCGGAGCAGAGCAGAGCGATCCGGCGGAGTATAGTCGGGATCGTGGAAGCAAGGCCAGAAGAGCATGCACGAACATAGCATACATGTACAGCTAGCTAGCTAAACACCCATCCAGTGGTGCACATGCGGGCGTTCGTGTCAACATGATCGTCGTGGGCATGGTGAATTGGTGACCCGCACGTACGTAGACATCGATCTCCAGCTACATGCATGCATGGTGACCGGCGTAACCTGCTCACCAGACCCTCGCAAGTCCGACAGCGAGTCGGCGACGTCCTCATAGTCCATACCTTCCCTTTCCATGCTGGCCCCGCCGCGTCCCTATGCAGCGCTTTCTTCTTTCCCCCCTTTCTAATATGTAGTTACAAGGCCGTTGTTCTCGGTGGATCCATTAGAAAACAAAAACAA
Organism: Triticum aestivum; assembly: GCF_018294505.1. Taxonomy (NCBI): domain Eukaryota; kingdom Viridiplantae; phylum Streptophyta; class Magnoliopsida; order Poales; family Poaceae; genus Triticum; species Triticum aestivum. The sequence goes on from NC_057814.1 coordinate 641,491,706, forward strand.
TATATTCTACTACGATATTCAGAATCGGCTTCCAAAGCCCGTGGGCGTCGGTGACCCGGATGTTCTGACGGTCGCGACGTCTATCAGCGCAGCAGGTGTTGCCAGTTTCATGATGACGGCGGGGAGAAGGAAAGGAGGTGGCACGGCGCGGCGGTAGATGAGGTCGGCGAGGGGCAGCTCGGTGATGGATGTGGAGGAGGGAGACGATGAGGGTTTTTGCGGTTGCTGAGTCTGCGCCCACGCCCATGTTTATATGCGTGAGGGAGACAAAGGGTCAAGGCTTTCCTGAGTTTCAGAAGTCAAATAGTAATTGGCATAGATGTGACCCCTGAAATTCTGAAATAAGAAAAAGAAAAAAGATAAAATGATTTCTGAGTTTTGGTTAGTGGAAACCCGGCAAACTTAGACCGCTGTCACATCTTCGCTGTCTGGTCATTGGTCGGCTCCAACACTGATGAATATCCAGTCCCCGGAACTCGGCAAACGTGCGACAATGCAAGTAGTAATCACACTTAATCGGAAAAACAAGTAATACCTTCCTAGCTAGCTGTTAGTCGCATCCAAGTGGCACCGATCTCACGTATCCACATGACATCACGGCATGATGTGCATATATATTCTAAACCCGGACAGAGGTAGTACTTATTTTCTATACAAACTAAGATTTCTACAAAGTCTTGCTAGCTTATCGTTCCACAATGTGGATTATTAGTGGACTTTGGCTCACGCCACTGGAAGGCCATTCGTTACAACAATAATGTAGCATCACGCATCTCAATCGCACAGGGTAGCGTAATCAAACTTCGCCTTAAGCTATCATATCTAAGATGGGATTGGCATTATGAAAGTAGTAGTACGTACAGTTGGTCCGAAAAACAAGTAATACCGACCTAGCTAGCTATTAGTCGCATCCAAGTGGCACCGATTGCACATATCCACATGACATCATGGCATGATGTACATATATATTCTAAACGTATATATTTTTTGAAGGTTATAAAGAAAAAAATGGCTAGACCCAGGACGGAGGTGTGTGCGCGCCGGTTTGTGTGATGCTACCATGTACAACGTACACGTATACGGCGGGTGAAGAGTAATATGACCATCATGCCCTTTCTTATGAAGAGGTATGGACTAATCTTAACCCTT
>NC_057814.1:641493224-641501738 GCF_018294505.1 Triticum aestivum
GATGCAGAAGTGAAATGCTATATGCAAGTTATACAACACATAAGGTTCTAAATGAGCAATTTAAACTGCTTTTAATTCTTTTAGCAAACTTCTTTGCAGTAGTTTCTAACTGCTCACGCAACCTCTGGTCTCTCATTTTTGTGCCAGAAAAGGCATGTTCTTTGAAGGGCGCTCAGATATTGCTGCTTCAATTTCTTTCAAATTAATAGATTCCTTCAATATTATTGTTGGCACACTTTCAGATATAGGTTCTAAAGTAGTGATCTAAACGCTCTTATATTACTTTACAGAGGGAGTACATTATGCCGGCACACTTCCAGATAAACTGCAGTGCTGCACTGAACCTAAAGGAGGGTGAGGAGAAACAATACCGTACTTGGGCATCCTCATCATGAATGCATGAGTTTTTTCTCAGGAGAACAACAGCTAGCATGGTAGTCACCATTCTTGTTAGTTAGCTTAGGTCCAGTTTTCTGTTTACCTTGTTATGATGGACTTTTATTTGTCAAGAATTGTCATCACTGTGTATGTTCTTTGGTCGTTACATTATGCGGCCTCACTTTTTGCAAAAACTGCGTTCTGACAAAAGCCGCACTCAACACCCCGGGATCTCTCTTAATCTCAGGAGAAAAATAGCAGTCACCAGTGACCACCGTTGTTAGCTTAGGTTCACTTTTCTTTTCACCTTCTATCGATGGTCTTTTGTCTGTCGACAATTGTCACTGTATGCCTATTTCACCACTATGTATGGATGATCTTTCATTGATTATAAATAACCTTTCAACATGGTAATGCTGTTGAAGTTGGCATCTTGCTTGTTTGCACCACAAAACTTACAGTTCTACATGATGGTTGGATCATATGGGTGTGAACTTAATTTTTGTTCAGTCTACACCCATGGAACTGGAATCGGAAAAAATGAACGCTCGTCCCCGAGGCCTAAACTGTGTAATGCTGCCACAGCAGAGACGACGGCGCCAACCTTGGCCTCGTGCATCTGACTCTGAAGCACACTCGCAGGCATGAAGTGTCCCCCTTCCTTTGCCGACAGTCCTGCGATCGCGTTCACATGAAAACACATCATCCATCCGTTCATTCATTCATTAAGAAGAGGAACCGACATTGCCATGATCTCACAAGAAAGAAAAGAACAGAGTGGAAGTTGCCTATTTACTTGCAGCTACACTTAGACCCACGTTGTTGTCCCTGAATCAATCAGGGATTCGGTTTAGAGGGAAGAGAACTGTTGATTGATCTAACGATTCACTGATCCTGCAACCACAACTGTTAATCAATTGAATGACGTGAGATTAGCAGGCTCATGACTAACTCGGCTCTGCTGGGTAGTCTGTACAACACTAATTATTTTCAGACGATCCACAATCAATTGTAGCTGCCAAGTCCAAGACAGTAAGCTTTATCAGAGTTGAGTAGCTAACAACGTTAAGCCCGCACATTCTGGAGGTGTCATCTGGATGGATATGTGCTGCATTTTGCATACGTAGTGATATGTTAAATCCTGCATTTTCTCTCAAGTCCTCTGCATCCCACATATCCAAGTTCATTCTTTCATTCTAGAAAAAAGAAGTTTGTTCTTTTGATATGGCACTGAGGATCAAATACTGTCAACTTATTCAGAAAGTGATACAGCTAGCTATACGTATACTTTTTTCTAGCTAGTGCTTCCACTAGCATTCAGAAACTGTACTGGCATGAAGGTGCTAGTCTTATGAGATAGTTGTCAATTCTACTCTACATGGGAAGTGAAAAATCATGATATGTTGTGTACTTCGTATTATTGGCAACAAGTTTTGGGTGTGTTGAGAAAACGATTAAGAGTATGTTGCAAACATGATGAGAGGTGAGTGAATCTTGTATGTTGTTTTCTTATGCATGACAGGTGTTTGGGCATGATTCATACATTTGGATTTGGTCGTTGCAGCCATTAGGAATGAAATTCAGAGATGAGCAGAGCAGAGTCGGGGAGATGACAGTGGTATCGCGTAGTAGTGTTTTGTGACAGTTGAAGCTCTAACAGATTTAGCATTCACCTGGATGGAACAGAAGCCCGGTTCTGTTCTGTACCTTGTCATCTTCAGTTGAAGCTCTGAAACTCTGAAGACTGAAATTTCTGAAGAAATCGACATTTTTTGGTGTAGCTCATGGTCTCTGCTACAACCAAATTATTCACACCCAAAAACATTCTCTGTTTCTTATTGGGAGTAAAACAGAGTATCAAGGAGTAAAGCAAAGACCATGTTTTTGGGGGGTGATTCATTTGGTTGTGGCAGCTGTGTGTGTATGTTTGCTACGCTGCTTTAAAGAAAGAGAGATGCAGAGTTTTGAACCTTTGTATGATGGCTCTCAGACTTGCAGTAATCCAACATACATGAGAACACATTCGCTGTCTATATTAGGATTTGTTTGTTTATGGCTCAACAGAACAGTTACCTACGTCCACCAACAGAACAGTTATCTACAGCCCGGTCCGTCAAGGCCCAGATATGCTGCCCCTGCCGTGCTGCATGCGTGCGAGCAAAGGAAACCTATCAGGATTCACCCCCTTCCCCGTGCGTATTCGAGTGTCGATGATCAGCTGCCTTCATCCCCCAGATCGACGCCCCCGTCCCTACATCCACCAACGCCCGGCAGTGAGCAATGAACCGCCGCGGCGACGGTTCCCCAGCGACGGCGCTGGAAGATGACGACCTCCTGGGGAGATCCTCCTCCGTCTCCCTTCTTTTGCCGTCCTCCCTCCTGTTGGAGTTACATATAATAGATAGGCCAACAAAGGGTCAAAATGTATTAAAGCATGGGTCCGCACATCAGGTGGGTCCAGATAAATTTCATTCAGACATACTATCCACTTAGACAAGCAGCGTACTATCCACACGGACAAGCAACACACCATCCACTCAAATGATAGTCGATCGGTCGTATGACTCACTCGGATATGCGAAGACCAACAGTCGACAACGCACTCGAAGCATCATCGTAATAGTAGGCTGACATTACGGCATTGATTCTCTAATTTGTAACATAGGAGGTGAGGGGGTGGCGAACTCTATATAAGCCACCCCCACCACATAGCTCAGGCAGGTTCTCATTTTCTTCTCTCTCAACTCTCTCGCCATTAGTCTCAGGACTTAGCTTTGGCATGAGGATCCGTTCCTCTCTTTCATTGTAATCTTCGGAGACATATTCAGATAAAACAAAATCTCTCCGGAGCACGAGACGGTAGGGCTGTTATCTCCACCGCGAGAGGCCCGAATTCGCTAAAACCACCGTGTCACCCACATGCATTTGACCTTTACCCTATCCCTTATTATTGTCAGAATCATTCCCACAACAGTTGACGCCCACCGTGGGGCATGGCGTCTGTCGAGCCATGATGTAAATTGTTTTTTCTTCAGTCTTCAACAGCGGATCAACGACAATCACCAGACAAATTGGCCACTGGATGTTTGGCCATTGCACCATTCGTACAAACAAAAAGATCAGGGAAGTATCCATTCAATCTAATCTTTTTAGAATAAATCCTCTAACAATGAGTTTGTCTTTTTCTCCCCTAGGATCAGACACATCCATGCATGATCGATCATGAAACAGAGAAGAGGAGAAAAGGACAAGTCGTTTCCTATATTTCTTGCCTTCTCGTAGGATCATCATCAATGGCAACCACCACAACCGACCACCGGCGAGTGGTCCGTCCCCTCGCCTCCGGCCTCGTCTACGACGCCATCGGCGAGCTCCTACAAACGCCCTCCGCGCGGTCCGCCGCGTCGTCTCCGGCCTCGTCTACGACACCGTCGGCAAGCTTGCACAAAAGCCCTCCGGCACGGTCCGCCGCGTCGTCTCCGGCCTCGTCTACGACGCCGTCGGCAAGCTCGCGCAAACGCCCTACGGCGCGGTCCGCCGCGTCGTCTCGGGCCTCGTCTACGACGCCCCCACGCACGCCCACCTCCTCTCGCCGGCGTCAATCGCTCGGTGGCTGGGCTTGCGTTTGGCACGCATGCATGCAGACTCCTCTACATATCCCACTTGCATGCACGTTACAGAAGGAGAAATAGGAATTTACTTTGATTGACGACAATTAGTGGGCAGCCAACAGAAGAAAACTGCCATTGCATGCAGCAGGCGTTGGCGTTAATTGAGCCAGAGTTGTTGAATGCCGTGAATGAGCCATGATTCTAAACGTGTGTAACTCCTGCATCAAGGGAGGGGCGTTTTGATCCAGCAAAAAGCATCTTCGTGGCCCCAGCACCGAGTAGCTCCGCTCTCCCTCCTCGGCACTCGACAGAGATGAAATCAAAGGAAACATTATCCACAGCCACTCGAAAGAAAAGATCAAGGACATTTGGCTATCGTCGCCCGGACGCCCACCATCGCTCTGTGGGAGGTGTCTACTTCTCTTGGACGCCTCGCACGTCGCTATTATGTGACATGTGTTTACTTCATTCGGACGCCCTACGCATCGTCACTCTACGGGGACGTGTCTACTTCACTCGGACGCCCCGCGCGTCGTCACTCCGCGTGACGCGTTTACTTCACTCGGACGCCCCGCGCGTCGCCACTCAGCGTGACGCGTTTACTTCACTCGGACGCTCCACGCATCGCCACTCCGCGGGACGCGTCTACTTCCCTCGGACGCCCTGCGCGTCTCCACTCCGCGGGACGCGTCTACTTCATTCGGACGTCCCGCGCATTGCCACCCCGCGGGACGCGTGTACTTCACTCGAATGCCCCGCGCATCGTTACTTTGCGGGACGCGTCTACTTCGCTCGGCCGCGCCGAGCATCATCACTCCGCGGGACCGACTACTTCGCTCGGACGCCCCGCGTATCGCCACTTTGCGGGACGCGTCTACTTCACTCGGACGGCCCGCGCATCGTAACTCCGCGGGACGCGTCTACTTCACTCGGACGCCCCGCGCATCGTCACTCCCCGGGACGCGCCTACTTCACTCGGACGCCCCGTGTGTCAGATAATCATGTTGCATTAGCGAGCACGTAGGGAGTAGGGCATGTTTGTTTCTAAGTTTTAGCTTGCATTAGTTGAGTATAGGCTAGCACGTACACATTGTGTCACGTGTAATTAGCATTTGTTTTTGTTAGCTAATTTGTTAGCCACGAGCCCGTAACTTGTGCGAGCCGTGCATGCATTTGCATGGGCCTCCGTTTGCATCGGGCCGTTTCCTTCAGTCTAGCATCGCGTGGTAGACACGTTCAGAAGCTCGTGGGATGGCACGAGCTAACCGGATCGTGGCGCTTTGGTAGGATCCTTACCGGCCACGTTTTCCCTTCTGTAACTGAATAATGAGATATAAAGGAAGAAAAGCCGAGGAGAAAGTTGAACGACACCATAAAATTCTCTCGTGCGTGTCTCCCTGTGTTTTCTTCTCCACCGTGTACGCGTGGGTTTCCAGCCTGTGATCCAACAATTGGTATACAGAGCCTGGTTGTGGCCGGAGGCGAATTGGCGACAGTGTGTAGCGATGGGAGTTCAGTCACCGAGGAAGAGCGACGATGGTGATGGCGGAAAGTACACGCCGCCGAGCAAGAGGCTCGGAGCCAGCGGCTCCGATGGGACGATCGTCGTGGCTGCGCCGGTGAGGAGCGTCGGAGTGCCGATCCAATACCCGCAGCTAACAGAAGGTAATTATCAGTTGTGGGCAGCGAAGATGAAGATCATCCTCAAGCCAATGGGCGTGTGGTCGTCGATCACCGGAGAAGACGTCGACGAGGCCAAGGATCAGGGAGCCATGGCTGCTATCTCGCAGTCCGTTCCCGACGACGTGATGATGTCCATCGTGGAGTACGAGTCTGCGAAGGAGGCTTGGGATGCTATCCGTACCATGCGCATAGGCGATGAGCGTGTGGTGCAGGCGCGTATCAGCCACTTGACAAGGCGCTTCGAGCGGCTAACCATGGAAGATGGCGAAGAAGTCGGGGCGTTCGGGCGCCGACTCACCGCGCTCGTCGGAGAAATTCGAGCACTTGGCGAGAACTTGCAGGAGCACGCTGTTGTCAAGCGGCTGTTCGCGGCGGTCCCGGATCGCTTCCTGCCGATAATCGGGACAATCGAGCAATGGGGCGACGTCAAGAAGATGTCGGTCGCCGAGGCCATTGGGCGGCTGCGGGCGTTCGAGGAGAACGAGTCCGGGCGGCGCCAAGACCGCAGCGACGACGGCGAGAAGCTGATGCTGGTCTCGCGTGCAGAGCTGGAGGCTCTAATCCAGAAAGAAAAGAAGAAGGGAGAAGGGTCCAGCAGCAGCGGCAAGGACGGTGATGGGTGCGGTGGTGGCCGCGGCCGGGACGACGACAGGAAGAAGGTTCGCGGCAAGTTCGACAAGTCCAAGATTACCTGCTTCGAGTGCGGGGAGAAAGGACACTTCAAGTCTGAGTGTGAGGCGTGGAAGAAAGAGAAGGCGCTCCTAGTTGCTGCCGACGTCGACGACGAGCCGGCGCTGCTCATGGCTATGGCATGTGAGCTTGCGCCTGAGGTGGACGGCACCGCAGGTGTCCTTGAGCCTACAGAGATGGAGGCAGAGGGCGGCCATGCACTGGGAGGCGAGTTCTTCAAGCCCTCTGATGCATCGATGGAGGTTGAAACTGCTAAGGCTGGGGTCGCACGGCTACGCGGAGAGTTGGCCGCCGCTAATGCAAAGTTGCATGCCCTGTCTGACGAGTACATGACACAGGCTGAGGAGTTGGTACATGCAAGGGAGGAGAAGGCCAAGTTCTTGGAGATGCAGCGTGTGATCTGTGATGAGAATGGACGACTCAGGGATCTGGTGGTACATGCAGCTGAAGCACCCATTCAAGTCAAGACGGCGCCGGCCGCAGGGAGTGCGGCAACGACGCTGCCGACGCCGGTCGTGAGGGCTGCTGTTACGACGCCGCCGTCGGCCGCGGTGACACTCGGCGTGAAGAAGCCGGGAGTGAAGATCAAAGAGAACAAGGGATGTCGGTCTGATATGCTCCTCACGGATGAGGGAAGTGAACTCGTTGAGAAGAGCAAGAACTTTGTGATGCTGAATGAGGAGAACGTCAAGGCTTTGTTGAGCATGGATGGATCAGCTGATGCATGGTGGCTTGATAGTGGTGCTAGTAACCACATGACTGGCTCACGGTGCAAATTCAAGGAGATAGATGAAAGCATCCGTGGCCATGTGAAGCTCGGAGATGGGTCTATTGCTCTGATTAAAGGGAAAGGTTCAGTCATTGTTGAATGCAAGAGCGGTGAGCAACTGCATCTGACGAAGGTATATTTTGTACCAAGTTTACCTAGTAACATAATTAGTCTTGGTAAGCTGGCAGAGGATGGCAATCGTGTAGTGCTAGATGGTACATTCTTGTGGGTTAGAGGCAGGTCTGGAAAGATGCAGATGAAGGTTAAGAGATCACCCAACCGACTGTACATGGTGCGACTCAAGACAGTTGTTGGTGCTGCTCATGTGTCATCAAGAAAACGGAGCCCAGAAGCTTTCAGACTCCAGCAGCAGCAGCTCGAGATGGAGATGCCATCAGTGAACGGGGGTGTCACCCACCGTGGCGTCAGGTCAGGAGCATCAGGCAGCAACAAAGTTAGGGAGTGATTGTCAGATAATCATGTTGCATTAGCGAGCACGTAGGGAGTAGGGCATGTTTGTTTCTAAGTTTTAGCTTGCATTAGTTGAGTATAAGCTAGCACGTACACATTGTGTCACGTGTAATTAGCATTTGTTTTTGTTAGCTAGTTTGTTAGCCACGAGCCCGTAACTTGTGCGAGCCGTGCATGCATTTGCATGGGCCTCCGTTTGCATCGGGCCGTTTCCTTCAGTCTAGCATCGCGTGGTAGACACGTTCAGAAGCTCGTGGGATGGCACGAGCTAACCGGATCGTGGCGCTTTGGTAGGATCCTTACCGGCCACGTTTTCCCTTCTGTAACTGAATAATGAGATATAAAGGAAGAAAAGCCGAGGAGAAAGTTGAACAGCACCAAAAAATTCTCTCGTGCGTGTCTCCCTGTGTTTTCTTTTCCACCGTGTACGCGTGGGTTTCCGGCATGTGATCCAACACCGTGCATCGTCACTCCACGGGACGCATCTACTTCACTCGAACGTCCTGCACATCGCCACTCCGCGGGACGCGTCTACATCACTCGGCGCCCCGCGCATTGTCACTCCGCGGGACGCGTCTACTTCATTCGGCCACGCCGAGCATCATCAATCCGCAGGACGCGTCAACTTCAGACGCCCAGCGCGTCGCCACTCCGCGGGACGCATGTACTTCCCTCAGACGCCCCACGCATCGCCACTCCGCAGGACGCGCATACTTCACTCGGCCGCCCCACGCGTCGCCACTCAGTTGGTCACCTCATCACCACTCGACCGCCCCGCGCGTCGCCACTCAGTTGGTCACCTCATCACCAATCGGCCGGCCCGCGCGTCGCCACTCGGTTGATCTCCTCATCACCACTCGGCCACCCCACGCGTCGCCAATCGGTTGATCACCTCATCACCACTCGACCGCC
>NC_057814.1:641502210-641507181 GCF_018294505.1 Triticum aestivum
CACCACTCGGTCGCCCCGCGCGTCGCCACTTGGTTGGTCACCTCATCACCACTCGGCCGCCCCGCGCGTCGCCATTCAGTTGGTCACCTCAGCACCACTCGGCCGCCCCGCGCGTCGCCATTCGGTTGGTCACCTTATCACCACTCGGCCGTCCCGCTCGTCGCCACTCTTGTTTACGTTTATGCCATTTTACAAAAGCTAGTTTCGCTAGTCAATTATAATTTAATTCCGCCCTCACTTTGTTTGGAGTCCATAATTATCTGTAGGCACAATCCCATAATTTACTACCAGAGGCAAAATCATGATTCCCGTGCTTCCTGTGGGATCGATACTCTTACTTCGAAGACACTACAACTAAACCGTGTGCAATTCCTGAGGACTATGGGACGATATTCTACATACGTGACATGTCACCACGTACATCACCTATATTTTTCCCCTAAAAAACCATAAGAGAATTATATGTGAGCCAAAGAGCTTTTTCTGGATGGCCGAGAGGCCTTGTACGGTGTTCGTTGTCTTATTGCCTGTAAAAATGTTGTAGGATGATAAAAGGACCGTCTAGGCACAAAAAACATGCTTCACGACAAATGTTTAAGCTGCTTCAATGCACCGACCCTCCTTGGGTTCACTGGTTTCGCCGCCGCTGCTCCCACGCTATTGCCAACAAGAAACCCAACCACTAATTCCTCTAGAAAACCTGCAAGAAATATTTTTTGTACTCACAAGCAATGGTCTTGCTACTTTCTTGATACTTGGACCTCAACTAAACCGCTTGGCATCCCTTTCCAACACCTCTTTTCATGCTCCACCAATAGCAGCATACTAATGTCTCAGGTCATGTGGGGTCATTTGCTAACTAACCTTCAGAACCGCTTACTATCATTGCATCAGTCGAGATCGAAATTGTGTTGAATTTGCTGCAAAATTTCTCCCCAAATGACGACAACTACGGAAGCTTCCTTTCTCCTCCAAGAATGCTTACTAGGTTACATCATATATTGACAAGTGTATAGTGGTGTTTGCATTTTGCATCTGAACATAAATAAAAATGTTCTACTTGCAGTGGACAATTGGAGTGTGGGCAAAAATGAAGAAATGTTTGTGTGCAAGATCATATATACGGACGCAACATAGGAAGAAACGAAACTAGTAGAACAAGCCACGAGTGTGAGATAGGAAATCAACACTTTGTTTTGTGATGAGAAGGACAATGTTACTTAGTTATTAAGTTGCACATAGAGTATAAACCTTCATAAGCCTTGCAGTAAACAGTGAGAAAGAGATGGTGCCGCAATTTTCGGACGGTTAGAAGGAGACCATCTCGCCCCCGTTGATAGTCGCCCAAGAATATCTCTGCCTCGCTCCCTGGCCCTTCTCCTCCTGCGGTACTCCCGTCGTGAGCGAGTATGGGAGAGGAAGCTAGGTAGTCCTCTGTACAGTAGATGTAGGATTAGGTATTGGGATGTGTCTAGGTTTGCCTCCATGGCATTTGATGTGACCCTGAGTCGGAGATCCGTCCTGCCGCCTTCGAGCAGCGTCCAACAGCCGGCTGTCTCCCAAGATGTCCTTCCATGGTGGAAGACGATGGCGTGAAGTAGATCTGCGGTGTACCTCTCTAATAACCTCGAGGTTGTCACTGTTCTTGAGGGGGAGGGGTTTGCTTTCTTCGTCCTTTGTTCTGCTAGCCATCAAGGCGATGGAGGTAGAGAAGGGAAGAAGAAATTTTCTCCCATCAGGCATATGAGTGGAGCTGCATCATCATCGGTGTTCGCTGTGAAGAAACAATGGCCTCCACCATGAAGAAGAGGTGGTCGATGCCTTCCAGTTTCTCATGCCATGCCGACGATTCTTCTGGCAGAAGGGCGGCCATCAGGAGCTGCGGCGTTCTTGTCGATGGTTGCTCCTTTTGTTCCCTCTGGCCTGAATGTGGCCGATAAGGAGGCAGTCCGACTAAAGGTTCGATCCATCTCTCTTGCTTCCGGCACTGTGTAATATTGGTAGCGGTGCGATGACAGCTTTGCTATCCCAAGTGGTTCATCCCCGATGTCCGTAGAGTCATATCTGAGTTGAGGTCATTTGGACCCAATTGTGATTTTTCATCTGGCATGGTCCTCCTTGCATGTTTGACGGACTTGGATGTAATTTTAGTTCTTGTGTGTCCTTTTGTGAGCTTTGTAATTGCACTCTTCGGATACGAATGAAGTTATTTGGCCAACGTCTCAATTGGAATTTGAACACAGAATAAAACAAACACACGCGCACACGAGAAGTTTTGCGATGGGCCCGTATCGTGTCATCAGACTGCCACCTAGGACACCTACACCTAATCGCACGTAGACAATTCTGATCTAACTCAAGCTAACACTTTGTAAATCTAGACCTAAGACGAAACTATTTGCATTGAGGCAAGATTATTGCCAACAGTCTCGAGTCCTGCCGGCCTGATAAGACCAAACAGTATCTACGTTAGGTACATGGAGATATAGAGCAATGCATACACGCACGTACGTACGTCCAGGGTGCATGCATGCATATCCAGTCCGTCTACGCGGACGTAATTCATTTCTATGGCCACGTGGTAAGTTGGGATTCGATTTGGGTACGTTCTCGGATCCGATGCGGTGGAGGACTCTCTTCCCAGTCCGTCTACGGTTTGGCGTTCAATATAAACAGAGTTTACGCTGCGTGCCCGATCGGAACCTGCGTCGCCGGATACAACGCAGGAGCAATCCCTCCCCCTAAAATACAATCTCAAACAAGATCGATCGATGGCGCCCCGACCGATGATGGGTGCGCCGGCGCCGGAGACACCATGGACCCTCCCGACCGATCTCCTGCTTGAGATTGTGGCACACTCCGACCTACCCACGCTCGTCCGCTGCGCCGCAACATGCAAGGACCTCCGCCGTGACATCGTCAGCCCGCCGTTCATCCGCCGCGTCGCCAAGCAAGTGGCTCCCAGCATCCTCGTCTACTGCACCTATGACAAGCGACCCTTGACTCTGGTTGTTGGAAACGAGGTTTGGCAATGCTTCACGATGTATTGATCGGTGCATAGCGCACGTATATATGGAGTACCAAGTAGGCCACATCCTCAACTATACAATGACTAGGAGGTGGGCCGGGCTACACAATATACATGCAGAAAACATATGTTCAACACCCCCCGCAGTCGAAGCGTCGCCGGAGACGCAAAGACTGGACCTGAACTCCTCGAAAACAGAAGTAGGCAGTCCTTTTGTCATGACATTGGCGAACTGCTGCGCCGTCGGGACATGGAGGACCCGAAAGCGCCCAAGAGCCACCTGCTCATGAACAAAGTATATGTCGAGCTCAATATGCTTTGTCCGATGATGGTGGACCGGGTTGGCGGAGACGTTGTCGCAGTAGACTAGCGTGGCCTTGTGAATATCACAAAGCAACTCCTGGAGCAGCTGACAAAGCCAAGAGCATTCAGCAACGGCGTTAGCCACTGCCCGATACTCTGCCTCGGCACTGGAGCGGGAGACGGTGGGCTGTCGCTTGGAGGACCAAGAGATCAGAGACGGCCCAAGGTAGACACAGTACCCCGAGGTGGAGCGCCGTGTGTCCGGGCAGCCAGCCCAGCCCGCATCAGAGTTGGCGCGAGGTCGGTGGAGGCGGAGGCCGTCGGCGTGAGTCCCATGGACTAGGTGCCGCGTATGTAACGGAGGATACCTTCACCAGAGTCCAGTGAGAGTTGCGGGGAGCATGCATGTGAAGACAGACCCGTTGAACAGCATACTGCAAGTCGGGGCGCGTCAGGGTCAGGTACTGCAAAGCACCCACAATGGAGCGATAGAAGGCCGCATCAGATGCGGGAGAACCCTCTAGAGCGGAAACCTTGGCCTTGGTGTCGACAGGCGTGGGAGCAGGCTTGCAGTTAAGCATGCCGGCGCGCTCAAGAAGCTCATGGGCGTAGCGCTGCTGGCGTAGGAAAAACCCATCTGGCCGTCGAATTACCTCAACGCCAAGGAAGTAGTGCAGGGGCCCCAAGTCCTTCAAGGCAAACTCATCGCGAAGACGAGCAGTAAGCCGCTGGAGGAGCGTGGCAGTGGATGCCGTCAGGTTGATGTCGTCGACGTAGAGCAGCAAGTAGGCCGTGTCAACTCTGTGATGATACACGAAGAGGGACGCATTGGAGCGAGTCGATGTAAATCCGAGCGTCTGCAGGAATGCAGCGATGCGCTTCAAACCGTAAAGAGAACGGGAGAGCAAGCATACATGGTATGGGTGTGCGGTGTCGACGAAGCCGGTGGCCTGCTCGCAGAACACCTGTTCAGCGAGGTGGTCGTGCAAGAAGGCGTTGGAAACGTCCAACTGATGCACAGGCCCAGCTCGAGAGACGGCTAGTTGAAGCACGGTGCGGATCGTGCCCGGTTTAACAACCGGGGCAAAGGTTTCGGCGAAGTCCACGCCAGCATGTTGCCGAAAGCCCCGAACCACCCAGCGAGCTTTATAGCGCTCGAGAGTGCCATCCGGACGAGTCTTGTGCCGAAAGACCCACTTGCCCGTGATGATGTTGGCACGAGGCGGCCGAGGAACAAGCTGCCAGGTACGGTTCCGCTGGAGCGCGTCAAACTCTGCCTGCATCGCAGCGAGCCAATGAGGATCCCGAAGGGCGGCTCGAGCTGACGATGGGAGAGGGGACGGATCAGAGACGGAAGCAGCGAGAAGGTACTCATCGCTGGTGTACCGCGTGCTCGGACGGAAAGTGCCAGCCCGAGAGCGAGTCATCGGGCGGGGCAGCGAGTCCGGGGTGGCGGCGGGCAATGACGAAGAAGAGGCCGCCACCTCTGAGGCCGTGGACGAGGCCGCGAGTGAGGGCACCGGCGAGGCCGCGGGGGACGCCGAGGAGGGCGCATGTGACGCGAGAGGCGTCACGGCCGCCGGGGAGGCCGACGGCGGCGCGGCCGCTGGGGAGACCGACGGCGTGGTCGGGGCCGGGGA
>NC_057814.1:641507441-641517572 GCF_018294505.1 Triticum aestivum
GGGGGGGTGCAGCCCCTAAGGCAGCCAACCGGGGAGAAACTTGACCGTGGCACGGGGGCCACCCTCAAAGCCGGGAGGTGGCCCAAGAGAGGCACGCGAGCGGCCGTCACCGGGAGCGGGAAAAGCCGCAACATCCCAAGGTACCTGCTGAAACGGAAAAATCATCCCAACAAAATAAACGTGTCGGGAAGTGATCACCCGATGGGAGATATGATCATAGCAGCGGTAGCCTTTGGTGTTGGGGGGATAGCCGAGAAAGATGCAGGCCACGGACCGAGGTGCGAGCTTATGAGGAGTAGTGGAAGCGATGCTAGGGTAGCACAGACAACCGAAGATGCGGAGCTCAGCATAGGAAGGTGGTGTGCCGAACAAGAGGTAATCAGGTGCAAAATTCCCGCGAGTGCGATAGGGACGAATGTTGATGAGTAGTGATGCGGTGGCAAGCGCGTCGAGCCAAAAACGTGGTGGCACGTTGGCGTGAAAGAGGAGGGTGCCGACATAGTCATTTAGAGTGTGAAGCACACGCTCAGCGCGACCATTTTGTTGCAAAGTGTATGGGGAAGTGAGACGAAAAATCGTGTCGTGTGTGGCGAGAAGGTTGCGGATCGCAAGGTTATCAAAATCCTTCCCCTTGTCTGTTTGCAACACATGAATGGGACATCCAAAATGCGTGGAGACATAAGAGTAGAATGCGGTGAGAGTGGCAACAGAATCCGACTTTCGCCGCAACGGGAAGGTCCACACATAGTGCGAAAAATCATCAAGTATGACAAGATAATGCAGATAGCCCGTGTTACTTGCAACCAGAGAGGTCCAAACATCACTATGAATTAACTCAAACGGGTATGATGCAACATGCGAGGAAGTGCTAAAAGGAAGGCGAACATGTTTGCCGAGATGACAAGCATGATAAGTGTGATCGTCGATCTTATTACACGTGAATGAAAAACTCCGAAGAATATGACGAAGGGTGGCGGTGTTGGGATGACCGAGACGAGAATGCCAAAGGTCCACTTCGGCGGAAAGCGCCATGGGTGCAGCGACCGAGGAGGTGGATGAGTGGACCGGGTAGAGCTCGTCGGGGCTGTCACATCGGTGGAGGACCATCCGGGTATGGGTATCCTTGACAGAAAAGCCAAACATGTCAAATTCAGCGGTGACAATATTTTCACATGTAAAAGAACGAACGGAAACAAGGTTTTTAATCATGTTAGGAGAGATAAGTACATTAGAAAGATGTGATGGCATGGAGTTAGAAGGAAAAGCAGCATGACTGACATGAGTAATAGGCATGGAAGAACCGTCACCCACGGTAATGCGAGCAGCGGTATGAACAGGGTGAGCGGTAAGAAGGTTACCGGGATATGCGGCCATGTGAGCCGTGGCTCCGGTGTCCATATACCAGTCACCACCGCCAGTATACTACTGCGGCGTGGGGGCGGTGTGGAGGGCCGCTAGAAGCGCAGGGTCCCAAGGCGCCGGCGGCAGGGCCGGAGCCGACGGCAGCGGCTGTGGCGGCAGCGCCGCGAACCCACCAGCCGAGGGCAGCCCATAGGCCGCAGAGGGACCGTAGAGCGGCGTGGGCGGGTACGGGTGAGGGGCCGCGTAAAGCGCCTGATGAGAGGTCGGCCGGGCGCCGAAGAAGCCGGGGAAGGGGGCATGCAGTACTGGCATGGAGTACGCATGAAGGGGGTCTGGCCGGCCTGCCAGGGCGCCGGCGGGAGCTGCTGCTGGTTGCGCGGCGCCCCGCCATGTGCAGCCGGCTGCTGCTGCTGCTGTTGTTTGCGGCCACCATGGCGGCGGCGGCCATCACGTCGTTGCGGCTGCTCGGTAGGGGGACTGCGGCTGCGGGTATGGAAACCCCGGCGGTGGCGGCGCCTGGAAGGGGCCCGGGGCGGGCCGCGGCGGGGGAGCCGGGGCGGTAGGCGGCGCACCACCGCGGGTACCGGCGGTGAGGGCCGTGTGGGTGGCCCGGGTGCGCAACATCCACATCCTCCTCTCCTCCAACTTCAGGTACGTGCTACATCTTGAGCTTGCATTGGTTTTCCTTGAAGAGGAAAGCGTGATGCAGCAAAGTAGCGTAAGTATTTACCTCAGTTTTTGAGAACCAAGGTATCAATCCAGTAGGAGGCTCCTCAAAAGTCCCACGCACCTACACAAACAAACAAGAACTCACAACCAACGCAATAAAGGGGTTGTCAATCCCTTCACGACCACTTGCGAAAGTGAGATCTGATAGAGATAATATGATAAGATAAATATTTTTGGTATTTTTATGATATAGATTGGAAAAGTAAAGATGCAAATAAAAGTAGATTGAGAGCTTCTATGATAAAGGATAGACCCCGGGGGCCATAGTTTTCACTAGTGGTTTCTCTCAAGATAGCATAAGTATTACGGTGGGTGAACAAATTACTGTCGAGCAATTGATAGAAAAGCGCATAGTTATGAGATTATCTAGGCATGATCATGTATATAGGCATCACGTCGGTGATAAGTAGATCGAAATGATTCTGCATCTACTACTATTACTCGACACATCGACAGCTATCCAGCATGCATCTAGAGTATTAAGTTCATAAAGAACAGAGTAACGCATTAAGAAAGATGACATGATGTAGAGGGATAAACTCATGCAATATGATATAAACCCCATCTTTTTATCCTCTATGGCAACAATACAATACATGCCTTGCTGCCCCTATTGTCACTGGGAAAGGACACCGCAAGATTGAACCCTATGCTAAGCACTTCTCCCATTGCAAGAAAGATCAATCTAGTAGGCCAAAGCAAACTGATAATTCGAAAAGACTTGCAAAGATAACGTTATCACACATAAAAGAATTCAGAGGAGATTCAAATATTTCTCATACATAAACTTGATCATAAACCCACAATTCATCGGATGTCGACAAACACACCGCAAAAAGAGTTACATCGAATAGATCTCCAAGAAGATCGAGGAGAACTTTGTATTGAGATTCAAAGAGAGAGAAGAAGCCATCTAGCTAATAACTATGGACCCGAAGGTCTGTGGTAAACTACTCACGACTCATCGGAGAGGCCTTGGAGATGATGAAGAGGCCCTCCGAGGTTGATTCCCCCTCCGGCAGAGCGCCGACGAAGGCTCCAAGATGGGATCTCACGGATACAGAAGGTTACGGTGGTGGAAATAGTTTTTGTGGTCGCTTCTGAAGGTTTCAGGGTACGGGAGTATATATAGGAGGAAGAAGTAGGTCAGTGGACGCTCGAGGGGCCCACGAGGGTGGGGGGCGCGCCGGGCACCCTCGTGGCCGCCTCCTCTGTTGCTTGACGTCCACTCCAAGTCCCCTGGATCATGTTTGTTCCAAAAAGATCGCTCCCGAAGGTTTCATTCCGTTTGGACTCCGCTTGATATTCCTTTTCTTCGAAACACTGAAATAGGCAAAGAAAAACAGCAATTCGGGCTGGGCCTCCGGTTAGTAGATTAGTCCAAAAAATGATATAAAAGTGTAAAGTAAAGCCCATAAACATCCAAAACGGGTAATATAATAGCATGGAACAATAAAAAATTATAGATACGTTGGAGACGTATCAGTACGCGACGATCTTGGGGAATGTCGGGTTGGTGATGAGAGGATGTTGGAGGCGGTGTTCCCGAAGTCGTCATTCAGTGCGCCGATGAGGGTGCTAAGAAGAAGCTCGTCGGAGACCTTCTCACGGAGGTCACGGAGCTCGTCAACAAGCTTCTTGAGGCGCATGCAATAATCGTCAACGGACGAGTCGAGCTGCTGGCACCCAAAAAACTCGCCGTGCAAGAAAACCTTGCATTGGAGCGCATTGTCGGTGTAGAGGCCGTTGAGCTTGGTCCAAACGGCGTGAGCATCATCGTCGGCGGAGACCATCGTGGGGAAGATGTCCTTCGAGATGGTGGTGTAGAACCAACGGAGGAGAGTCTCGTCGATGGACATCCACTCCTCATCATCCTCCATGAAGCGGGAATCCAGGGAGCCATTGATGTGATCCCGGAGGTTGTACTCATGGAACACAAGGGAGAAGTACGTCTTCCAAGCATAGTAGGTGGAGGTGAGGTGATCGAGAACGATGGGAACCCGAGCAAGGATGTTGAAATCGCGGATGACGACGGGGTCGGGGCCGTCGAACGGGTTGGTGCGGCTGCTGCGGGTGGTGCCGGAGGAACCGGGGAGGCCACGAGGCCGAGAGGGGACAGGGGTGCGGCGGCACGCGGGGACACTACTAGGAAAACCCTTACCAGTAGCGCTGGTTTTATTGCTATTAGTAGCGCGGGCGGGCGCGCTACTGCTACGACACTACACCTATTTTTTAGCAGTAGCGCTTGTTTGACCCAGCACTACTGGTAGCTGAAGCTAGCTGTAGCGCTCTTCCCTCCAGCGCTACTGATAATTATCTACAGCGCGTGTAGCTAGCCAGCGCTACTGTTATTTGAGTGGTACTGGTAATCTTTACCCCCACGCCACTACTAACTTTTGTAGTTTTTTTTTGCGTTTGGCTCTGTACACATTTAAACAGATCCACCGTTTATACAATAACATGCATATTCATTGGAAAGCAAAGTCGGGCATCGATTAGCCAAAGTTATTAGAAGTCTCGACATGTCTCAAGTATGTCATCATCATCAATCATGGTCGAACACATGTCTCGAAATAGCGTTACAAGTCATTACAAGTTCCCAATACATGCAACTACATGGTCACCATACTCATGTTTCATCATCTATGTAGACTATGATATGACCGCATAGAAGATAAGAGCGATCACGATGATCAAAAGCGGTATTATGTAGTAGCTTTTGCAGCGGCGCTGGTTCTGAATCCCACGTTGTGCTATGAATCTCAAGTAACTTGCTTCGGCTTCCGCTCTGCTATCAAACCCTTTCTGGCTTCCGCCGCAGAAGCCAGAGACTTGGGCCTGACACTCTAGCAACTCATCATACACACTCAGAACATGCCCTACATACACGACATGCCACTTACTCGCCATCATTGATCTATATACCTGTCAGAGATGCACACACACACACACACACACACACACACACACACACACACACACATATATATATATCATGAAGCGAATTCAACGAAACAGTTATGAAATAGAAGCAACATATATAGTAAACATAGTTAACAAATTTCATCGTACCGAAAGTAATTAACTAGAGCGCGGCACCATACATCTAATAGTTTCGTCGTACTGAGACATTCGAAGTTTCGTCGTACAGAAACAACTAACTAAACAGACACATTGTTTTTAAGAAGTGCACTCTTCCCATCTGTCCATATCCGGGAGGGTGGACCCAAGCTTAGTGAAAGGCGTCATGTCCTGACGCTATAGCGTAATGCGGGTTCGGACATTAGCTCGCGATATTGGGCCGCCGTAGAACATCCCATTCTCTTCGAGGACATCTTTCATGATGATGGACGCAATTTCCTGCTGGATCCGGTAGAAATCATTTCAAAGTTGATTATCCTGCACGGCTCCAAAGGCTTCGGCCCATCTCTGGATATGGGTATCGGATGAAGATTTCATGCAAAGTGATTGCACATCCCTTCTGTACTCCATCATTAGATGGATGACGTAGAATCCATCGTTCTCACTTCTTGCCGGTTGTTGGATGCAACAGAAGTCAGTCTTGTGGCCGAAACAGAGCCCGGCCTTATTTTTTTTGCATTGGATGTAGCCACCCCGCATGTTGAAACCCAGCATAGCTTTGTCCAGAACATACTTTATGTGTGTGTAATCTTTCTTCTGTATGTTCTTCGACGGGTCTAAATATAGAGCGCGGGAGTAACGCGGGTGAAAAATGATGAGAATGGCACGACTACACGCCCCGCTGCGCAAAATACACGATCAAGTTAGCCTCCATGCGTTCGAAGTAATTATTGAAATCCACGAAAGGATGTATGTGTTATAGTGCTATCCGCGGATGACTTACCCAGGATGATACGGTAGGAGAATCGTTTCTTTGTCCTTATTGCCGAGCAAGAATTCTTCGATGTACTGACTCGCATATTGACGGTTGGCGTCGTTGATTGACAAGAAGCCCTCATGCATGTATCATGGGTCCGCGACCGCAAGACCGGTGACTTGCTCTCTCCTGACGATGTAGTTCATGTGCAGTGCATACAGGCGGACGAACATAAAATCGAGTGTCATCATTTGAAACATCTGGAAGATGTAATCAAACCTCAGGAAGAAGAGGTCCGCAGGGCATGTGTGGACGTACATCTTGCAACTGCTCGGCACATGAACCGTATAAAGTGGGTGTCTTGGATCATCCGAGGCGAGGAGGCTTCTCTCTGTCGAAAGCACATGGTCATGGAGTCTCCTGAGATCCCATGTTATGGCAGCGAGTGCATTCGCCGGTACCATTCGCTCTCCCGCGACATGGATTAATGGCGCATGTTTCATCGGTACACTGTCAACCTTGGTCGAAGGCAGCTGGCTGCTAGAACCAACAGTGCCAGCTTTATTGGATTTTCTCGCCGCTGGTCTCTTCCTCTGCTTCTTCTTGGTGGGCTGAGGTGCTGGTGGGTCTGTCAGACCCTCCGTGAGCACCACCCCTAGTGTTATCGGGCTCAGCATTGGACAACTCTGGCTAATTAGTTGAGCTTGGGTGGAACCGACATCTGCAGGCGTGTCCTGCGAGGATTGCATGAACAAAGACTTCTTGCACTCCCGAGGATGTTCCGGCTCTGGTACATGCATCTCATATTCATATGGTTGACTCATTGTTACTTCGTTGTCATAGCCGGTATTGAAATACGGAGAGGGTCATCGGCCTCCTCCATGTCATGATCCTGAGGTCCCGTTGTCATGGGGCAGATGGCATCATCTGCCGGAACGGTTGGCCCTCCTTCCTCGTGTCTCTCGATCTCAGCAATCAGCACAGACGATGGTTGTACTTGTGTAGGTGGGGTTGTGGTCATACCTTCCTGAGGTCCCGTTGGTGTGCTCTCGGCAACCTCGACACGAAGAAGATTTTTCGGCCACAGGATCGGCCAATTTTGGCATTGGCCAAGCTGCGTGGGGGTCTCGTCATCCTCTCCATCGGTTTGTATTGGACGAGGGAACCCTCGTAGCCCGCTTTCACACTCGCCATGGAGACCCTTAAGGCGTTATCAGTCATCTGCCGGCGGTGGAACAATCGATCCTTGGGCTTCACTATAGTACCCTTCCCCACATCCACCAACCCTCCCTTCATGTGTTAAAGGAGGGTGCACGGAGTGGAGTCGGCCTACAAAGACATATACGTGCGGCGTCAGAGATCCAAAAAGAACGGCAACTGAAGATTAATTAATTAGTTGAGTTGATGAAGGTGCGACATGTATTTATCGTGAGGGCTTCGAGCTCAGCCAATGTCGACGGCCCAACATTCAAGCCAGAGACGGAGCTAGGGCTGCTGTGATAGCTGGGTGCAGGAGCAGGTGCTGGAGGAGGTGCGGGTGCGGTTGCCGTACTAGGTATGGGTATGGGTATGGGTGCGGTGTTCATTTAGTTACTCCCGGTGAAGCTGGGCATGGGAAAATCACTTGGTGGCGCGTTTGGATTTTGTTGCGCCCATGTGCCCACTGTTGGAATCAAGCTTGTAAAGGCAACCACCATATCATCTCTACAGGCAGCGATTATCTCAGCTTTGGTCTCAGCTTTTGCTTTCTCCATCGCCCGCGCCACCTTCTCGTCGATAGTCACTTGACTGAACTTCTTTCTTTGTCTTTTGGCCTCGAGGTCCTCGTTATTGCGGCCGCTGACCGGGCACACGTCCATATTGCGGCCGCTGACCGGGCGGGTGTCCCATCATTATGTTCATGGCCCGGTTGAAAGGAGTGTCCCACTTGTACTTCGCCGACGACTGAGTCGACTCAGTCCACGAGTCGCTTTCGGCCGCAAGCTAGTGTTTCTCTCTCTGCAAAATGGACCGTGAATCATTTACGAATGCGACTAGAATGTAGTAGACTTCAATGATTAGAAGCTAATATGTAAGGTGGGAAAAGGATAACTACCAGTAATCTCATGAATTTCCTAGTCGGTCCGTCGGTGAAAAAAAATCTTTTTTTGGGGGTCCCACGAGAATCGGGCCCTGATGAAGTCATGCTCCTGCTGGTCGGTGAACTCAGCCAATGGGTCTGGGATCCCCTGACGTTCACGTTCTGCGTCCTCCTTAGCCCACACGGGCCTCTTTCCCGTGTCACCACGACTTCGAAGGCGGTGGTTCCCCATGTTCTTTGCGTGCAGCTGCTTGCCTCTCTCTTACCTGGCCTTGGCAGCTTCTTCATTGCAAGTCTCCTTGAACTTTTCTAAGTCCTCTATCGTAATTTTCGGATTGTGTGCAACAATCTCGGCATAGGTTTCATGGTCTACTTCAATCGCCTTTTTCACCCTAGTTTTCCAAGCACTCAATGCGTTGCTGAACTTCCCTAGGGCTTTGTTGTGGATTCTTTCATGGCACCATCATCCCATGGGTTGACATCGTCATTCCGACCGGGGAACAGGAATCTTGCGTGCAACCTAGTTAGGAGCAGCTTCTTCAAATTTTCATTCTTCCGTATTTTCGTGGTGTTGATGTTAGCTGTATCCCGTAGGATGCATGCTAGTTGGTTTCCGTAACATGCTGCCACTTCCCGCGGCTCTATTGGCTCGAACTCGCCATGGTGCACCGCGGTGACCACCAGTCTTCCGGTGCCGAGCTCATTTGGGCGTCGTGTCCTCTTTTCCTTCTTTCCCTCACTGGCTTGGGAGGTCCCACCTTCCGTGTTGTAGTTAGCAACATCATCAGTGCCGGTGTCGTTGGTGGCATCTGTGTCGGTGCCGGCGCCACCACCGTCGTCATCCGTCATGAGAAGGGGGTCCTGACACCCAGCTTGCTGTCTCTCCTCATCTGCCAAAAAGTCGAGGTAGGCGTGTGCTCGACCTAATTGGGACTGAGAACCTCCGGCCTCATCGGTGTCGGTCATGTTTCCTTGGGTTCAATGTCGTAGTCATTTAATTATCGAGCTTTATATAATAAAGATAATAATAAAAAAAGTGACCTTTGTTTTGCCAGAAATGTCGTTTCATTCCCATCGCGACAAATCTCGAGCACTCGATATGTCCAACTTTCTAGCACAAGTCATGCCGAAATTCACGGAAAATGCTAGAAAGTGCACATATAGAGTGCCTGAAATTTGCCGGAATGAAAATGAATCAACATTTCTTCTTCTGGCAAAACATAGGTCACTCGCAATCGGTTTCCCTGCAAATGACAATAAGCACTATGTGCTGAAGTAGCATTTCACTACCATCTTCCAACACTAGCAGAATGCAATAACTATGTGATGCAAGAACAAAGATATTCCCCACACAGCATCTCACAAGCAATAGAGCCACCAAGATCACCGAAATTTTATAATTTATACTACTACTATGCAACAACCAAATTCCGACATTTCATTTTAACAGCAACTCCAAATGGACTCCAATGGACAACATTTCATTTCATTTTATTTGAACTCCAAATACTTTAGCAACTCCAAATATGAATCAAATGGACAACAATTGCATTTCATTTTAACAGCAAGCATTTCAACAGTCTAACAAGCACTCTAACAAGCATTTTAACAAGCACTCTAACCAGCATTGCCTAATCGCATATTAATAACCACTCTGCATATTATTTGGCTTATTAGTTTCTACTAGTTGTAGTGTGTATATTCAAACATTGAGCAAAAATGCTTCTTTTATCATCAAAGCTCTTCACAGGAAGAACACGCTGCATTTCATAAACTTGCTCCCGTGTCCATCAACATTGCATTCAAATAAAATTGCAGACTACTGTAATGGACAGATGCACACTGAAGAACATGTGTACGTGCAAAACATGCAATTGAGGTAGAGGGGGCGGGAGAGAGGGACAGAGAGCAAATCGGGCCAGGTCGCCGCCGGAGGAGCTGAGCACCTTGCCGCCGGAGGAGCCAAGCACCTTGCCGCCGGAGGAGCCAAGCACCTTGCGTCCGGTGACGTTCCCGGCGTCCTTCTCCTCCTCGCCGAGCACCTTGCTTCCGGAGGAGCCGAACCTACTGCATAGAACACGGCCGGTCAAAGAGAGATAGATAGATAGATAGATAGATAGAT